>NC_068999.1:9661705-9669182 GCF_001194135.2 Octopus bimaculoides | reverse complement strand
ATATATATCTGTTTGTGCATGTGTGTGTATAATTACATGTATGTATATATGTATGTATGTATGTATGTATGTAGGTAGGTAGGTAGGTAGGTATTGGGATCCTTGTCGACTTTCTGCGGAGTGTTGTTTAAGTTTCCTTCTGGGCGTATGTATGGTCCTTTTCTGTTAAAGATTTTGATGACTGAGAAAAAACCAATCTTCGCATGAAGCAGGCAGAAACAAAATGGTCATTCTTAGTGTACCTTGCATGTTTTCATCTTATCTCCATCTTCTTAATCTTTGACTCATAAGCTTTGATAGAAATAGACTGAGTCCAGTTTTCACGCCAGGTACAGCGGTTCTGAACTGCCCACGTCTTTGTTAATTCTAGCCACTTGTAGAGTTGAACGGAAAAAAACCTTCAATAAAGAAAACATATTCAATTTTTTTCAATAAATATATCAAAGATGATGTTAAAAGTATGAAAATCGGTCTTTGATTTAGTCTGCGCAAGGTGTTTGGTATCGGTGATCAATGTGTGTTCGAAGCAATCATATGAACTATCGAATTTCTTGAAATATTTTTGCTAATCTCTGTCTGCGTGTCAGAAAATAGCTCTGACTTCTGCGTTTTGAAGTCCTGTGATGTTGGCTGTTGGTTAATCAATGTATTAGAAATAATGCTGTGCCAAAAAAAGAAAAAAAAAACTATCCATCAACGCAGTATCTACTATCGATATTTAGATTGCAGAAAGATAAAAAAATAAAAGAAGCATCAAGTATGACGAGTGTAGTCAGTTATTCTTTATAATATAGGCACAACGCTAGTATAGTCAAACAATGTAGGAATTCACACATGAATACTAATATTTTCATGAAAGGTTTCAAAACTCAATAATTCTTCGTTCAACATAGGATAATCGTCCTTGTATAAAGACATTCTGTTAGCATACGAATATACCGGACCATTTGCTTCCATGCACCGTGACTGCAATGTGTCATAAGATTCACAATTCTATTGAACAGTCATTGGTTGAATTCAAATATTGTTTTTCCTCTTTTGTTTTTGGAAATGTTTCTTATATTAAAATAAGTTACACAAGAAAACGCGTAGTAGGACGAGGTCTTGAAGAGACGTCATTACTTTGGAATATATTAGACAATGTTTAATAATTTACATCGGAAATACTCAAGGAAACAATAAACAAAACAAAGTGTATCTGAAGGATTAATATTATTGCGCATTTCTAATATTTTCAGCAGGTAATCCTCGTACTGGTTGTATTTCGTATTAACCTCCGATCTTGTATTTAGGATGTTAAGGAAATAATAGACATTTATCATGTAAATTCTCTTCACATGTAGCAAACTTGTAATTTTGATTCCTTAATATATAACTTGCACCATTTTGGGGTTTAAAACCTAACGTCAAAGACACTAAAATGCTCTTTCAAAGACATTAAAATGCTCTTTCGACCCTTGAATTTTATTGGCTTCATATAGTATGATATCGGTAAAGTATGGCCATTCAAGTAGGCTTTTCGTTTCAGTAAGGTAACAGGCCATTACTGGTAGCATTTTTTAGTACTAAATACAAAACAAAATTATCATAGTCCCTGATGAGATTATGATGACCACGCTTAGGATGACAATGATGATGATGATGATGATGACGACGACGACAATGATGAGGACGAGGACAACGATGACGATGACGATGATGATGATGATGATGATGATGATGATGATGAATTCAAATAAAGAAATGAAATTATGTAAAAAAAAAAGAAGTTGAAATAGATGAGCCATTGACAAACCATGTAGTAGAGGGCCAAGTATGAAAGATTAACGTAGGAGTACAACTTTAAACAATAAAACCGAAGCGTAAAGAAAAATAGCGTCAGAAGGAAAGCAATCAATAATAATAATAATAATAATAATAATAATAATAATAATAATAATAATAATAAATACGTGTCGGTGAGAAAAACCGACGACAATAAAGATAAACTTAAAACAGTAAAAATAATAAAACAAAACAATAATAATGTAGGGCATGATTTAGATTTCAGCCTCCGGTGAGCTTTAAGGTAAGATATACATAGGAACGGTGCCAATGTTTGCTGAGCGACCAAGAAGGGCGAGGTTGTGTAAACCACGTACAGGACGGAAGCAGTCGTAAGTGAGAAAACATTGGTTTGGCGAGGTGGGACATGAATGATTTAGTTTTATGGCAGGCTGTCATTAGTGTGTGTGTATGTTGTGTGTGTACGGGTGTATGGATGTGCGGATGTGTGTTTTCGTTTCTGTATATGTGTGTGTGTGTGTGCGTGCATGTGTGGATATGTGTGTTTGTGGTGTGAGTGTCTGAGCGTGCGCAGGGGAATGTATACGTGGGTGTACACACACACATATATATATATATATATACACACACACATATATATACATACATATGCATACATATATATATATATATACATACATATATATACATACATATATATATATATATATACATACATACATACATACATACATATATATATATATACATACATACATACATACATACATACATATATATATATACATACATACATACATACATATATATATATATATATATATATATATATATATACATACATACATACATACATATATATATATATATATATATATATATATATATGTACGCACACATATTTACAGCCGCATAAGGGTGGGCGTGGGTAAATGTGTTTATATTTATGTGTGTGTGTGCGTCTTGTATGTATGTGTGTGTGAACAAACATACTTTTATGTCAGTGTATACAATCCCATGAGTGAAGATGAGTAGGTGTATATGCGTGCCTGTGTGTGTATGTGCGTGCATGTGTGTGTATGTGTATGTATAGTTACGGAGGCGGCTATAAATGGACAGATATAATAATAGACAACCGATGCATACACTCATAGACAACTAGAGGGACGAATATATATACATAGGTGCATGCGTGGCTGTGTGGTAAGAAGCTTGGTTCCCAACCACATCGTTCCAAGTTCAGTCCCACTGTGTATCACCTTGGGCATTGTCTTCAACTATAGCCTCGGGCCGACCAAAGCATTGAAAGTGGCTATTTGGTAGATTGCAACTGAAAGAAGCCCGTCGTGTATATATATATATATATATATATATATGTATGTATTTGTGTGTGTATGTATGCATGTATATGTTTGTATGTCTGTGTTTGTGTCCCCACTATCGCTTGACAACCGATTTTGATGTGTTTACGTCCCCGTTACCTGGCGGTTCGGCAAAAGACCCTGATAGAATAAGTACTAGGATTACAATGAATAAGTCCTGGGGTTGAATTGTTCGATTAAAGGCTGTGTTCCAGCATGACCGCAATCAGATAACGGAAACAAGTAAGAGAATATGTATAAAAGTATATATTTATATATTGTGAGAATTTATAGAAACTTATGACGAAGTCGGGTGTGTCAACAACAAATAGATGTATAAGTTTAACGCTTGTGAAGTGAGAAAGTCTTTTACATTTCGAGCCTATGCTCTTCCACGAAAGGAACACAGAAATAAACAGGAAGAGAAAATAGAAAAAGGTATAGCTGCTAGCGATTTGAAGCCGCGTGTTTTTTCACCTATTGCCATACGAGAGAATTTTTTTCTAGTAATATATATTTACATATATATATATATATATATATATATATATTAATGGGTGTGGTTGGTGAGGGACATCATCTAGATTTACACAACTGTTGATTACGAAGATACGGAAGCAAAGGTTATCTATAACACATCAAAAACGTGCACATCAAAGATGTTTTGATGAAGAAGTTATATGAGCTCTTGAACTAGGAATGCACAGAACACTATAATTACGGGGAATTTTCGGTACTAATGAAGGATTATTAGCTCATGATCCAGTAAAATCACCAGGAAATATTGGAATGGTGTTGAGAAATACACAGTGATAGATTTACAGAAAGTAGGTTCTTGGCGATAATAAAGAAATTTTTCAAGAAAAAGATTAATAGTAAAATAACATATGAGAGGCCAAATACAGATAAAAATATAAAACAGATTTTCTGAAAATATCACTGAAGTGAAAGATGTGAGCATCATTTGGTGAAATAAACACTTAATATTAGGATGGTACTAGAGAGAGTTAATTTAAAATAAGTGTGCTACATGTGAATGCACAATTTCTATTTTACTAGTAAACGGCACAAGTGCAAATTAGATATCAATTTTTAGATTATGAACCGTAAAAACAATTCGTTGACATTGTCAAGGACATAGTAATCAAAGTAGAAGGCAGAAAGAAACAAGCGAAACAAGAAAGTGATGAAGAAAATGAGAAATTTAATGAGTAGATTGTGTCCAGAAGGAAGAATGTGCAGAAACATGTAAAAAGATCAACAAAAGGATGCAGCGCAAATGCGAAAATTAATTATGCGCAAAATTGATCCACTGGTTTAGAATAAAAAATTTCAAGAAGACATAACAGAAATTTCGTTATAAAGAGATTACAATCTATTAGTTTGGAGCCAAAATAGCTCACAACAATTTTGCCATAGAGAAATCTCTTAATTTAGAGCGCAGTAATAGACAAATGATTAATGATAAGTAAGAGTTCAATCACTGAGCTGAGTAATTCTAATAAATATTTATAACTGCTCATTTGTTGTATGAGTGACCCAGAAATTAATGTATTTAATGAATCTGAATATATGAAGATATACGAATTAATGAAATTAAGAATGTATTGATTAGTATGAACTTTGGACAGACAACAGGTAAATATGCAAGATTCATCAAGTTTCTCAAAAGAAGAAAACGGGTCCTATGTTGTTGGCAACAAAACAATTTCATGAATACACCAAATCAGATCAAATTTTTAGTATCTTGAACAATACTGTCATCATAATTTTATACAACGAAGATAACATGACATTTCTTTGTTTTTTTTTAGCAAAAAAATTAAAAAAAGAGACTCCAATTTCTCTTCTCTAGTTATCACTTCATTCTTGTCTTAGAAATAGGATGCAAAATTATGTTTTGATCAACCTACCGCTGACTCATCATGAAATAAGTTATTGAGACACATGGACATTATAGGCAACCATTTTATTTACAAATAATACATTTCTAAATCTCACAGAGAGATTTATGCAGTAGTGATACGATGAGGTAGTTTTATGTTGTCAACTTAATGTGACAGTCCCCTGAAAGGAATAATACTACTGTTGGTTAGACCTAGGAAGCTGCACCGCTTCCTGTCGGCCTTGACACATTTCATGTGTCTTTATGTTTAGAAGGGGGGGACAAGCACCTCCACTCAGCTAAGCCTGCATCCAGAGACATGTTTCTGAATCTTTTCTCGTCATCAGTCTGGAGTAGCATGACCTGCTAGTCGAAGATGCCTGTCAAGCTCTTTTAAACTTATAATAATTCTAGTGTAAACATAAAGACACAGAAATGTGTTAAGGCCGACAGGAAGCGGTGCAGCTTTCTAGGCCTAACCAACATTAGTATTATTCCTTTCAGGGGACTGTCACATTAAGTTAACAGCATACAACTACCTCATTTTATTTACGTTTTATTGAACAAAATTGAAGGCATCATCGAACTATTGAAATAATGAAATCTATTGAAATCATGCTTTCAAATTTCGGCACAAGGCCAGCAATTTCAGGCTCTACTGGCATTTATTACGTTGGCCCCGAAAGGATGAAAAGCAAGCAAAGTCGATCTTGGCAGAATTTGAATTTAGAAAATAAAGAAGGATGAAATGCCGCGAAGTTAATCGCCTTAAACTCTTGAAATAATATTATGAAAATCGTTATTTTTTAAGCATCTAAAATATAGCAAAGAATATTTATAAACATAGAAATGCCCCCCGACCCTGCGTCATAATTATTAATATTTATATTTAAAAAAAGATATTCATATTGAAGAGAGATAAAATGAAATCTAAATCATACCCTACATTATTATTTTTTTGTTTTATTATTTTTACTGTTTTAAGTTTATCTTTATTGTCGTCGGTTTTTCTTACCGACACGTATTTATTATTATTATTATTATTATTATTATTATTATTATTATTATTATTATTATTATTATTATTATTGATTGCTTTCCTTCTGACGCTATTTTTCTTTACGCTTCGGTTTTATTGTTTATGTAGCTAAATCTTGAATTTTTTTTTAGATTCCATTCCGGTTTAGATCATCAATAGGATTCAGCATATTTTTGGACTTACGTAGCCTCACGTATTTCCAAGACATCGGAATAACGCCTCAGTTTAAGTAATGAGTGCGGACATGTTGAAAATTAACAATCTCAGGAATAAATGTATTTCAACATCTATTAAATTTACGAAGTACTTTCATTTTTCCATTTCGTTGTTTTATTTTAGCATATAAGGAAATTTATGCACATTTTTAAGGAAATCATAACAATAAGCTGTTGAAACCGATCGAATCGAGGTACTTGCTTAACCAACTGATCAGTATTTTTCTGCCATCTTATGAAACCATGTTGATGCGAGCGAGAGAGCAAGTCTTCACTGCATAGTACAATCTGCTAGAAATAACTGTTAAATATTCATCAAATGGTACTCCAATCATAAAGCTGTTTTGGGAAAACAAGGACACACTAGACGATATTTCAAGACACATTTCGTCTGAGAAAAACTGATTAAGTGATCAACGCTAGAGTACTTTTCAATATAGGTCTACCCGATCAGAGCAGGTAGGGATAGGCAGAAATACATAACAACAACAACCACAACAACTAAAAACATGATATTAAAAAAAAATTATCATATACTTTTGTTTTACTTTTGTTGGTTTTTTTCTGAACACCGGAATATCTTCTGTACTATCGCCTGATTAATGACCCACTTATAGAAATCAACGGTAACTAGGCATATCTGAGAAAGGCAATCAGATGTTTGGTCTATAAACATAGAGGGTGCGGGGAGACAGCGGTTGGGCGTGAAGTATGTTAAAGGAAAGCTTGCTTTGAAACCAGTGTCAATACACATTCGAAGAAATGATCTATGAATTCACGAATATATGTGTTATATACGCACACACACACACACACACACATACACACACACACACACACACATGCACGCATGCACACACACGTACACGGATATATACATATACCTCTATATGATCTACGTCTGTACGTATGTCTATATGTGGGGGATATAAATGTGTCTGCGTAGCGGTCTGTCTGTCTATCGATATCTTTATGCACTCTACCTGGAATGTGTGGGCGCATATATATACATATATATGTATATATATATATATATATATATATATACACATATATATATATATATATATATATATTTAGAGAGAGAGAGAGGGAGAGAGAGGGAGAGAGAGAGATTGATAGATAGATAGATATTGATATATATATACATTAAATATATATATATATGCGTACACACACACACACACACACA
>NC_068999.1:9657290-9661087 GCF_001194135.2 Octopus bimaculoides | reverse complement strand
ATATATATATATATGCACCCATCGTACGTTCATATATCGTCTGTATATTTTTCATTTGACGTGACAGTTCAATACTACTTGAAATGATACTGCAGGTGTTTATGGTTTTACACAGATGAATCCATGTAATTAAACACCATCCTGACTGTATGTAGTAGATTTATTTCTCTTTTGACATACTAGCGCACGGCTAGACATCTGCTTAATTTTATTGATATAGCGGTACAATTACACAAGGTTTTTTCTCTTTTTTTTTTTTTATCTCTGTATGTTTTAAAACAACTATCTTTCCCCTGAAATCATATCCTGACGTTTTAAAATAAAGAAATATATCCGAAAAACCCCCCCAAAAAACATAGTTTTTGATATATAAATAAAAACTTCCGTCTGATCACGATTCTACTCGCATTTTTTCAAATATATGACTCCTGTCGCGTGGAAGTTTGACCGTTTCGTATATTTGTATGTTTGGAAGAACATGAATAAGAAATTCCAAGCAAGACACTTTTATCGTCCCAAACAAGGTGGTGGTGGTGATGATGATATAGATGATGATATAGATGATGATGATGATGATGATGATGATGATGATGATTACGACGACAGCGATGATGATTATGACGACAGCGATGATGATGATGATGATGATGATGATGATGATGATGATGATGATGATGGCGATGATGATGATGATGATGATGATGATGATGATGATGATGATGATGATGCCGAAGACGACGACGACGACGACGACGATAGTGAGGGTGATGATGATGATGATGATGATGATGATGATGATGATGATGATGATGATTAACCAAAGAATGGGATTTTCAGTTCGTTTTTTGCCTTGATGTTAGCAAAGATGTCTGTTAATAGCCTCCAGGCTATAAAGTGTAGTGTGGCCTTTTTTTTGCATTTTATATGGAATAATATGAATAAGAAATTCCGAGCGAGACACTTAGTCGTCCCGAACAAGGCAACGCAATACTCAGCAACTCAAGTTTTTCAAAAGATACAAAAGAAATAAAATAAAAAAAAAGAACATAAAAATTATTTGCTCCTGAATCAAGCAAAGATGGCTGATAGTTGTAAGTCAGAATAAGGAGTAAACGTTTCCGAAAGAGAGAGAGAGAGATGCAGAAAGACATGTGCGTACATAAAAATCATCCAAAAAGATTTGAACAATTATTAAACAATCGTTTAAAAAAAAAAAGGAATGAAAAATAAGAAATGAAAAATACTCCAAACAAGAAATGAAAAAATAAACCAAAATTTTTAAATATCAAAATAAAATTAAAATAAAATGGTTAAAAAATAATATCTGAAATTTTTAATGTTAATGAAATATTTATAATTGAATGAAGAGCGGTGTGAGAAAATTTCAACCTGTCATCAAAAGGGGGAGAGAAAAAAAGAAAAGAAAAAGTACATAAAGAAGAACATTATATAATAAAACCCGTTGGCAAATTGTAATGTCTGACGTGGAAATATCGATAAATGTGGGACTATCTAACCACGGATCAGCCAGAACCGGCATCACCAGAGTTGATCTTAGACCGGAGGAGTACGAAAACCGGTTTAAAAAAATATATACAACGCACACGAAGAAAAGAACAATTGGCTCTTTAACTACTACTACTACTACTACTACTACTGCTGCTGCTGCCGCTGCTGCTGCTGCTACTACTACTACTACTACTACTACTACTACTACTGCTACTCCTGATGCCCCTGCTGCTCCTGCCACTACTAATTTTGGTAATTCTACACCTGCCGGCGCTTCTGTTGCTGTTGGTGATGCCGGTTGTGTTGGTGTTTCCACATTCATTATTATTATTATTATTATTATTATTATTATTATTATTATTATTATTATTATTACTGTTGATATTTAAACTACTGACATTAATACATTAGCAGCAGCAAAAACAGCAGCAGCAAAAACAGCAGCAGCTGCAACTGCAGTAGTGTAGTAGTAGTAGTAGTAGTAGTAGTAGTAGTAGTAGTAGTAGTAGTAGTAGTGACAGTGAAGAAGAAGAAGGAGGAGGAGGAGGAGAAGAATTTTCGAGGAAATGTTGCAGATAATGGAGTGGAGTACATATCGATGAGGGAAAGAAAGAAACAAGAAACCCCACCTGCCCCAAAACACTATTTGGGGGCTGAGATTTTGTTAAAAAAACTTAAGTGTCCACACATGTTTGATATTCGAACGTACATGCTGCTGTCTGAAGATCTCTTACCCATCCCATTTTGCAAGGAAGACTGTCCACTTGAAAATAAATTTTAAAATGAGGGGAACGAGAAGGGGCTTTATTTAAATGCCTGCTGGACTTAACGTATTGATTATGACGTCTGTTTCGATAGGGCGAAATACTGGTGTCAGCTTCTCTTCGAATTCATTCAGATGTTTCCTAACTGAAATATGGCTCGTGATAATTAATGGTATGGTGTTACAGCAAACTCCTGGGCCGCAAGGGCTATGCAGTGGAACTGCGTTTTTCTTTCTTCATATATATATATGCACACACACACACACACACACACATATATACTAGAAATCAGTGAAGAGATTTTTCATTCTCTTTGTTATGACATAGACGCCTCTTGATGGTTTGGTTAACTTACATCTAAATTCGAATCGTTTGGTGATGATTATTGGGATATAATCCAGTCAGTTCTATGATAAATCTATAACGGGTTATAGTGTATTTTTCCACTAGATCGGGATTTTAATGACGTTCCAGAAAACTAGATCAGATACTAAACTCTCAACCATCAAATAACTAGTTCTGAAAGAGAATATTTTGGGATTGAGAAAATGGTGATTTAAGAAATTTCTCTATTTTACAGTCACTTTTTGAAGCAGATGAACTAAAATAGCACCAACAATAATTTCAAATAGGAGTCTATGAATGTAAAGTAATGACATAGTCATTACTCATAACATTTACATCGTTTAGGAACTTTAAATGCTTCATCCTGAATATAATCTAAAGTGTGTCCAATGTTTTTAAAGAGGTTATATTTAACTCTAAAGAAATACTTACAAAGTGTTATGAATATAACATAAGAACAGCTTTTGGCGGGGCGGAGTTTACATTACTTTGTAACACTTCAAACTTTTGCGTGTCGAGGCAAGTAGAGATTAGAGTATCACCCAAGCAAAATCCCAGCTCATTAATTCTTATCTTGATCTGTAAGATAAAGATTCGTTGACCTTTATCGTGATAAAATTTCCTGCAAAGCTATTGCGTCTGGAAGACCTTGGGTTACGTTCCAGCAATACATTAGGTATACTGGATTAAAAGCTACAATCTGATAAGCCATCAGATTAGAAATCTGCTATAGGAACGATAAAAAAGATATAGCGTGGGTGCAAACCGTAGTGTTCATAAGTTCAGCAACACGAATTCTACGCTAAATCTATGATTGAAAGATCAGTAGAGTTTAATCGCGGATATTTCGTAGCCATTTGATTAAGGAATGATTAAAATGGATGTGTTTTTTTTTTAATGTTTTCTATATTTATTTTTCATCAAGGCAAAGTTCTGCCGTATATAGTATTGTCATGTCTACTGATAGTGACTCGAATCGATTGACGAATCAAAGACATGGGAGAGAAAAAAAAACTACCACCAAAATTTAAATAATAAAAACAATAAGATATATTTGCCTTTTTGCGCGATCAATTATTTGCCATTTGACAGAGTATGGGTGGTTGTTTGTATGGGCATTTAGCTATGCCTGTATGTGTGTGAGAGACAGAGACAGAGAGAATGAAAGAGAAAAAGAGA
>NC_068999.1:9651670-9657280 GCF_001194135.2 Octopus bimaculoides | reverse complement strand
AAGAGAGAGAGAGAGAGAGAGAGAGAGAGAGAGAGAGAGGAAGAGCATGTCTCAAGATATACGCATCTAAAGGCGGCGAGCTGTCAGAATCGTTAGTACTCCGGTCACAAAGATTAGCGGTGTTTCTTCCGCCTTTACTTCCTAAGTTCCAATTCCGCCGATGTCGACTTTGCCTTTCATCCTTTTCGGGATCGATAAATTAAGTTCTAGCTTACCTGCCTCTCCCGAAATTGTTTGCCGTGCACCAAAATTTGACACCAATATATACACACGTGAAAATATCTATGTTCAAAATTAACAAAAACGAATCAATTTGCAGTAAAAAAAAAGAAAAACGAAAAGCATAAATTGCACATAATTTAATAGAGCTCCATAGCTGTTTCTAAGGAATAAGACACCATCAATTATATAAATACGTATTTTACATAATTCTAAGATGATGCATTACGAATATCTTCCTGGGAATTGAATAAAATAAAACTGTTGTTCTCTATGATCCTTTTAAAAGATTTTGTATATGCATGGAAGAGGCGGGAGTACCCAAATGTAAGTAGTAACTTTCCCTGTGGGATGAGCCCGTTGTAGTTCAGGCTTCCGCCGTTAGAAACCACTTGATGCGACCGTTAGGCAAAAATTTCTTCGACTGAAAACCTTTAAGGTGATGCTCCAACATGGCCGCAGTCAAATGATTGAAGCATGTAAAAGAATAAAAGAAAAAAAAGAGTATCAAAATGGCGAATTTTGGGTGGGTGGTAAAAGGTGTTTACAGACGTTAAACGTTTTACAGATGTAAAACATTGTCAAAAGTGATGTTTCTTCAAGCTTCAGCGAATGGAGAACCAAGCAGAAATTGGATTTGATAATTAGCCCTTGTAGGAACTTAAATCTAGATTTTCGATGCCCGCCATGCATCAGGATGTGTTGAGTTCAATACATCAATACAGTAATGATTTATCACCGAACCAGAAGGCCACAAATTACAGTGGTTGCATACATTCAACAAAATCATAGAGTATAATTGATGTTAGTGTATAATTGATAGTATTTTTATCGATACGAGAAAGATGAAAAGAAAGGCCGAAAAAAATTGATTCCAGAAAAAATTCGCAAACAAATCAAAAAGATACGAAAAATGAAAATGTAGAAAATACCAACGAAGAAAATAACTTGTGAGTTCATCTTTCGTTTTTACCACACCATCACTGCTTTACCCTGGTTTAAATGATATTGATTTGTGATAATGGAGCAAATCGATATGTTCTACTGTATTTAATTTTTTTTCTTTTTTTTTTAACATTGCAAACCCCACGAACCGCATTTTAATGAATGAATAAATCTGTTGTTTTTTTTTTTTTTTTTTTTTTGGTTTTCAATTTTGTTATGACATAATCTGTTGAAGGAGGGTCATGCCACGTCACATTTTGCCTTGTCTCTCAGAAAGAGTGAAAGAAATTGTGACACAAGGGCTGTTCACATGTGTTTCTAATGACTTTCAGGTCAGCCGTGACACTTTTGTTTTCTTCAAAAATATATCTAAAACCACTACATCTAATGTTTACTTCGATGTTTAAAATATCAAGCTATGATTTGATGGAAATTTGCCTGCTATTTTAAAAAAGTCGAGCGACGTATTATAGACATTCTCTGAGCTCAACGAGCTAAGAACCACAAACTTGTGAATTATAACAATTATTTCAATTAATTTTTTCGATTATGTAAATTACTACAAACTATATATCTATATTAATATTTCTGTATGAAAACTACTCGTCAACTGATCAAACAAATTAAGATTTGATTAAATTGTCCCACGGTCTCTAGACAGAAACATATCCCTAACAGTCTCTGCTTTTAAACCAGGCCGAAATTTTTACTAAATAATGTAGACTAGCTGGACCCGTGAAAAATTCACTGAAAATATAAAAAGTTAAGCATCTGTAAATTGTGTGCTGGTGCCATAAGAAATGTTTCTTTATTGTGACAGTTAAAAGCATCGAGCAGCAGAAACGTTAGCACGCTAGGTGAAATGCTTAACAGTATTTCGTCTGCTGCTACGTTCTGAGTTCAAATGCCGCCGAGGTCGACTTTGCCTTTCATCCATTCGGGGTCGATTAAATAAGTACCAGTTACGCATTGGGACTTAATCCGTTTGTCTGTCCTTGTTTGTCCCCTCTTATCTGTCCTTGTTTGTCCCCTCTTGTCTGTCCTTGTTTGTCCCCTCTTGTCTGTCCTTGTTTGTGTGTGTGTGTGTTTGTGTGATCCACTTCACGAATGTGTTTGGTTTATTTGTAGATGTGTTTGTGTATGTAATTTTTCCTCCACTTGTGTATATTATATTAATATAGAAATCAGTCATAAAAAAAGGAACAGCTCAAGTTTTATTCTTCAAATATGTTAAGAATAAATAGCTACTTCAAAAATAATTAATTGAATCAATTATAAATATATAAATAATACACACCCTATATGTACATGATATATAAACACTGGAATTTTAAATGAAAAATAAAGGACGAAAAATGAGAGTATCGAATGTCTGTAAGATAGAATAGTAAACTAATAGCATCAACAATAATAACATCGACTATACAAATAATGTAAAGGAATTAACAACAATAATATTATCAACAACAACGAATCTATCATCTACAACAACAAGGAAGCTATCATCTACAGCAACAACACTAAATGTAAGAACCAGTAAAGAAATGTATACAACCGAAACAACAAGAGCTATAAAAATAACTAATAAAATACAAGGAAACTATCAGCAAAAACAACATTAAATAAAACATGAGCAATGCCAATAAGAATGGCCAAAGAGTATAGCGACAATATAAGCAATATCAGGAACGACAATAATATACCAAAAGTAATGCAAAACAATACCTCCTGGAATGACAAAAGCGACATTAAATAGAAGTTCTCAAATAGCAAAACATACATTAGTTGATGAAGGATGAAGGATGGTGGGGAGGGAATGCGTAAGGGCTGTTGTGTTTTTGCCTTTTGGTTTGTTTTTATATCCAAGTCACGCTGTCATGACAAAGATTGAGTGATCCTACGGTGCTTGGAAAAGGGTCGAAGATTTATCAATGAAGCGAAAAAGTGGCTAGCAAGGAAATACGACCTGTTCTCAAAACGATTAGTGGTCTACCGATGCACCATACGGCGATGGGACCACACCGCAAGTGTGTGTTCGGATGACAGTGAGATTTTGAAAAACTGAGAGAGAAAGGAAGGAAGGAAGGAAGAGAGAAAGGAAGGAAGAAAGAAAGGAAAAAGGGGAGAAAAAGGGAACAGAGAAGAGCGGTAGGGGATGAAGTTCAGACGGTGTGAAATAGATATATAAAAAGGCTGAGATTGTGAAAAGAAAGGATTAAGTGAATCAAAGGGGGAAAAGATAGAGAGAAAGAAAGTAAGAGAGAAGGGGAGGATGAAGAAGTAGATGGAGACGCGGGGAGTGGTTTGAGAGAGAAAGGGAAAGAGAAAAATATAATGAGAATGAGAGAGAAGGAAGGTGAGAGACAGAAGTGAATAGAGTGAAATAGAGACAGAGGGGAAACATCTGAGAACGGAATACTGAGAGAGAGAGGGAGGGAGAGAGAGAAAGAAAGACAGGGTTATCCAAAGAGAGAGAGAGATGGAGAGTGTGTGTGTGCGTGTTACATAAATACAGATGCATAGAGAGCAAGAGTGAGAGAGAAGGATCGTGAAAGGGAAAGAGAGAGACAGAGAGAGAGGGGGAGAAGAGAAATAGGGTTATCCAAAGAGCGATAGGGTTATCCAAAGAGAGATTTACACAAATACAGATATAGACACAGAGAGAGAGAGAGTGCAAGGGCGACAGAGAGAGTGAAAGAGAAAGAGAGAGAGTAAAGTTAAGAAATAGGAGAATATGAAGTAAAGATAAGAAGTGTATAACAAAAAAATCAGGGGTCAAAGGTGAGAGGAGGAGGAGAGAGGATTGCATGTGAAGAGAGGAATGTCTCCAAACGTGTTTTCTTTATTTCTATTTTATTTCCTTTTGTTTTTTTCTTATATGTATATATATATATATATATATATATATATATATATATGCATATATACATACATATATGTACATACCTACATATATATGTATATATACATGCATATATGGGTTCATGACATCAAAAAAACGTAGACAAAACGAGAAATGGGAACATAAAAAAAAACAGAAAACGAACGTTTTCCGAACACTCATTTTGTCTACGATTTTTTGATGTCCTGTACTCATATATACATGTATATACACATATATATGGTATAGAGGAAACGTATACCATTCTGCTTAAATAACGGAACTGCAGATACAATATCCCTGCATATCTCACGTCTGTTTTTACTCCCCGACTTCACTCTCTATTTCATATCTTCTCTAGAATAAATATTGCTTAACCATTTTCTCACACCGTTTCCGATGATGGGATGTGTAAAATATTCCGGAAACAGCTGTAAGACTTCTTTATAAATGTTCTAAAATCCTTCACAGCCTTGGATTTGTATCTCATTCTGTTAATTTTTGATATATATGCATGTTAATATATGACCTACGTTGGACTCCTCATTCGTATAATCACCGAACCTGGAGCTTAACTATAGTCTCTCCATAGCACTTACTCAGCATTACCTGACACCTTTGGGTCTTCTTGACGCCATTACCTCTCATAACCCATATATATATATATATATGACGGACTCTTAGCGACATTTCACTGTCCTTTTATTTTCTGAATTCAAACCACACCGAGGTCAAATGTGCCATTGGGACGATAAAATATCGTAGCGGTTAAGTATAGGAGTGTGTGTAAGGGACTCTTGTGCTCCCCGTGTTATTGCTGCCTTTGTGTCAAAATACGAAACAGTTATTATTTTAATCATTCGCTGCTGGCTTAATCAGATCAATTTCTCTCTAACTCTTCAAAATCACGGTTATTATGATTGTATAAGATTATATAATTTAAAAAAATGCTTTTCTTACATGGGATACTTTGGAAAATTTAAAACATTTGTCCAAACAGTGTTCAAGTGTTAAGCTGCTGTTTAAAATAATGCTTTATAAAAATTGTGAAAACCTGTGAAACGTTACAGTCTCGTCATAAATTGCGGCATAAGCCACTTTGTAGATTTCTGATAAAGTAGCAATTGTTGATCATTTGTGAAAGTTTGAAAGCAAAATATATACATACATACACCCCGCCCACACACACATATATATATATATATATACACACACACACAAAAAGTGAGAGAGAGAGAGAGAGAGAGAGAGAGAGAAACAGATAGAAAGATGCTTTCAGAGGGGCTTTGGGTCGTATTTGAAACTCATGATTACATCGGAAATTTCCCCGAATATATCTTCAGCGTGAGAAAGAAACAGTTTAGTGAAGACTAACCTAGTTTATTAACCCTGTAGTGTGATATCGGAAATTTGAAATTAATTGAAATTCACGCGTAAAGAAAAAAAATATCACTGGCGCTAATGACAATACTTTTTATAGAAAGTAAAGAAAGCAAAGAAAACCTCGATGTATTTTATAAAATATTACCTTGTAATTTCTGAAAAATAATTGAAATTACGTAAAT
>NC_068999.1:9648421-9649995 GCF_001194135.2 Octopus bimaculoides | reverse complement strand
ATATATATATATATATATATATATATATAAATACATATATATATATATATATATATTTACACACATATAGACAGACATATACATATATATCCGAGCGTGTGCATTTATGTATGTATGCATCTATATGCTTATATATGTGTGTGTGTGTGAGTACATGTATATGTGTATACACATATATACAATTATGTATATATATATATACACACACATAGACATATATGCCAGTGTGTGTATTTATGTATTCATGTATGTACGCATCTATATGCTGATATATATGTATGTGTGTGTGTGTGTATGTGTGTGCGTGTATGTGTGTGTGTGTGTGTAAAAAAAGAAATACCTGTGTGTATATATATGTGATTGTGTGTATGCACTTATGATTATATGTATATATGCACGTATACACACATACAAAAACACAACAAATTTAGTTTTTATTCTAATAAGAACGATTTTTTTAAAAAAGCAAATTTATTGATTTAGTTGTAGACTCTTTCTCCTTTAAAACAGTTTCCCTCCCTGTAGATGCAATACTTCCAATAATTCTCATTGCAAAATGCGTCTGTAATTCGTTCGGTGATGCTGTCTGTTGTTCTTGTCCCGAAATTAGATGTAGTTTTTCTTTGTCTAAATACGACCAATTTAAATACTGATATGTATCAGGACCTGTAATGCCTGATGGGATGCATTGTCGTCCAATCACGTTATCGAAGTCTGTCCATATTTCAAAACTCTTCCTTTAATTTGCATATAACAAAATCCTCGTGAAACCCAGTAAATAACATTTATGACCGATTAGGTTGAACCAACTCAGTATAAAAACGACACCTTTCAAATAAAGAATAGCCATCCTCAGCATCCCGTGTTGTAAACATAACGATTTTGACCCCCACCTATCGTCACATCTGAGTACTTCGACCAATCGTGAGAACATTTTTTTCAGACAGATTTCATGAGCATTCATACTGAGACTTTTTCATATCCTGTTCTTATTTAGTCATTTTCACTTTTAAAATCCTGAGACACGAATATTAAAATCTACCGGAATCGGAAAATCTACGCACAATTTTTGCGGATAACTAGACGAATTTCCGACATGTTTTCGTCATCAGTTTATTATAGACAACGATGAACCAGTTTTCTACTCGTCTTCAGTGTTTTGTCTTCTCAATTTCAAATGGTGCTATCACTCGTGCGTCATTCGCCGCCATTCCCCACATACAAACGCATGCTTGCGCACTTTAATTCGTTGGGTGTTACCGTTACCATTATTATTATTATTATTATTATTATTATTATTATTATTATTATTATTATTATTATTATTATTATTATCATTATTATTATTATTATTATTATTATTATTATTATTATTATTATTATTATCATTATCATTATTATTATTATTATTATTATTATTATTATTATTATTATTATTATTATCATTTCCCTTTCATCGAGCCTATTTTTTCTACTCGTCTCGTCACGTTGGTCCGTTGAACTCACAGTTTTTCATTCTCTATCCATTTTCCCCCTCTTATTCCTTTCTGTTGAGGTGTGTAAGCTCAAAACAT
>NC_068999.1:9643500-9647874 GCF_001194135.2 Octopus bimaculoides | reverse complement strand
TATATATATCGATAGATAGATAGATAGATAGATAGATAGATAGATAGATAGATAGATAGATAGATGTGTGTGCAACTGTGCGTTTGTGTTTGCCTATATGTGCACGTCTGTGTGTGTCTGTGAGTGTGTGTATTAATATCAATGTGTATGTGAACTGTGCATGAATTTGCGTATGTGTAATTCTATGAAGAAGGCTGTTGCTAGATGTTTTTATATACAATTTTGTCGCTGAGCATAGATGAGTCCTCTTGATAGTTCGAACTCCTTGTATTGTCTTCGTGCGTTCTCACCATAATTTGTATGAAGACATTATTCGGAAAGCGGTGGGGAAGAAATGATGAGAAATTATTTCAGCTTTCGTGCTGATGTGTATAAAATTATATCACAAGTAGACATCGCACACTTGTAAAACTTCGATCCAAATCGGAAGACACGCAAGCAAACGGTAACACACAGACACATGAAATATTCCTACAATCAGTCTCACGTAAGACAGGAAAGCATTGAGCTGTTCCCCAATATAATGATTTATAATGTGCAATCGTTTGCGACGAAGTAAGCATGTATATATATATATATATATATATATATATATATATACGCATGTGTGTGAATATGTATATATGTATGTGTATGTGAGAGAGAGAATTAGAGAGAGACTGAGAGTGCGTGCGTGTGCGTGTATGTTCGGCGACAGAAATGAGGAGGAAATAATCCAACACGTATATATGATGTTATAAGTTTTTATTTATTAACTGTGAAGCTATAGAAATGGCATAAGTCTCTAGAGATTCATGCGACAGTACTACGGAAACGGCGACACGGAATTCTATGCTCTTGAGACACTTACGTTCAAACGACTCAAGCAAAACTTGTGTGCGTGTGCGCGCACGCGAATATGAGGGACTGAAAATTTAGTAACATGGTAAATGCAAAAGTGTTCGTTGAATTTAATGGTCATAAGGCAGACTACATAAATAGGTCAGATACAAGTTTAAAAATTCGCCTAGAAGCATAACAGGGCAAGACAGCACTCAATATTTAGGGATATTAATTCTAAAATCAAGACAGTCTAATCACAGATTCCGCCGAGGTCGACATTGAAATTTATCGTTTCGGAGTTGATCATTTAATCAACTCCGAAGTACCCGATCAGGTACTGAGGTCGATAGAATCGACTTACTCACACCCCGGCAGTTGTTGTCCTCGTGTTGAACGTTTGAAACCAATATTATAATCAAGAACAATACCGACTTACGACAAATGGAACAACTGCCTCTCAGTAATATTCTAGCTGAGAAATATTTGACATTAATTCAATTCTAAGTTCATGTAAATCAATACTGTATATTTCTAAATTCGATATCAAGTTCATTGATTAGGTACGCAACTTCACCGCTATTGATATGTCGATATGCAGATATGCAATACTCTGCTTTTAAGTAGCGGCTGTTTCTTGTAAACCAACAAAGGCTGAACCTGATAAACTATTTGGTGTCGCGATATAGTCATCGGAGAGCGCTGACATATAACATTTCCTGGAATTCAAAAGCCTTGTACGCATTATGGACTCTAAAACTGAACTTTTTACAATGTGTCCTTATACAAACAAGTATCTACTAGCGAATTGGAATGCCCAACTCCCTGAACTACGTACTTTCTTAGAGAAACAAACTTCTTCGAGGGACACCACGTATCTTCCTTTTATTTTTTATTTCACTCTTCTGCTTGTGTCGCTTCTTTTCGTTACTCTCTTTTCTATAGTGTTCTACTTATTAAGTATACACAAGAGTGTTTGTAACGAAGCTCTGATATGTCACTTCTGTATTATCGGTGAGTTAGTTTACATTCACAAGTAGACTTCATGAACATATGGTCAATATTTTTTGCACAATAAAAGCGGTGAGCCGGCATAATCGTTAAGCACCCCGAACGAAATGCTCAGCAGCATTTCGTCTGTCTTTAGTTTCTGATTTCAAATGTGGTAGGGGTCGAATTTGCCTTTCAACGTTTCGATCTCGATAAAATAAATACAAGCTGAACACGGGAGTTGATTGAATCGACATATGCTCTCCACGAAATTGCTTGCAATGTACCAAAATTTTAAAGCCATATTATTTGGTAGATTAAACACACCCCTTGTTTTTCATCAGTACCACCTAGTACATTGGTTAGACTTAGCGGTATATACACTATTGAACACACATAGATTATGTCTCTGATTTTAGAATATATTCTTCCCTTCCTCCCACTGACCCGAGGAGTTCTTCAACAGTTCATGGACACTGCCTTCTCTCTTAGTTGTAAAATAACATAAAAATGTCTTTCTCTTTATTTTTTTGTTCTTTTCCAATGTCGCTATAGCAGATACTTTTGGTAAGAAATGCAGTCGCTTTACTCAGACTTAGTACTAGAATGAAATGATATTTTTGTGTTTTTCTTCTGGAAGAATAAAAGGCCATGAATTATACCAGGAAATCTAACATTTTAACACATCTACTATACATCCTACACTATACAATAATTTCATTTAATCTAAATATACACACACAATTAAAATACAATAAGCGATTGTCAGAAATCATACATGCAAACTACAAATATAAAGAATGAAAAATATAAAGGTAAATTTGGCTTTTCTTCATACAGAAGAGTACGCAGAAAGTTGGAGAAAATGTCAATATAGCCATTCTCATTTCCACTTACTTCCAGTGGATTCTGTTGGATAATAATTTGCGGTAGCCACGTTAATGTCAAGAACTACTACAGTTTTACATACATATTGTCTGGAATAGAAATGGATGAATTTTTAGAAGTGAAATATGAAGCTGTAGATACGAAGTGGAAGGAACATTCCATAACATTGAGATGATAATATATCTAAGTATATACATATGTTTAGTCATGCATGCGTGTAAATATATATACAAACACATCAAACATATAAGATTATAATGCAAATATTTACAGGTTCCTGGTTCAGTCCTATTGCGTGGCACCTTCGAGGAGTGTCTTCTACTATAGTTTTGTGGCAACCAAATATCTTGTGAGTGGACTTGGTAGAGGGCAACTGAAAAAGGCAGGTCGTACTGATGATGGCAAAGGAAAGTGCCGAAACTGATGTCAGTCTTAAGAATTCTCGGTCGGCATTTTTCGGACAATTACGGTCCCTATTAGTGCATATATTTTCATTCATGTGCGTTAAATACAGCATTAGAGCATTTTAGCTCTTATTTCTAGCAATGTAGGTGTTTTTTGACACTCTAATCATATTTATTGCGAATTATAATTCTCATTTTTGATGGAACATTGCAACCTGCTGTTTATATTAATTGTGTGTATACACATTAGCGAATTGCTAAATCATTCATTAATTTTGATGATGAAAACGTTTATACTAATAGAGAAACAGGTTTGGAAAAAGCCGAACACCGAGCTGGCTTTACTTGTGATGGCAATGGAAGGAGAACATGTTTTATGTAAACCATTTGGTTCGGTTCTGTGCTATTTCAATTTTCGCAGGCCCCAGTGACTGGAATGGCTGTGTCCCAGTGCACGACCTTGAAAGGCTTCGTCGAATAAAACGAACGCTGTATTTACTTTAGTACTTGTACGTACGCATGCCGATTCACTTGAAGACAGTTCAGTTATAGAAAATTAAATCTACGTCAATTATGAAACAGCGGGGAAAATACACTGAGTACTACACACAAACATTCATTCCGACTTCTAAGTTCAATCACAATGTATAGGCCTCTCCTTGGGTATATTATAAGACACTTGTGCAAGATATCGTGAAGGAGAATTTAAATTAAAACTGTACGGATGATAATCGAACACCCTACGTCGAACAGCCACGCTTGCTCCGCTCCTTTTTATATACGTTAGTCAGTTAGAATGGACGTAAGTTAGAGTAGGAACCATACAAATTATTGTTATATAGCATATACAAGTGTATTCAATACAAATATGAACATATGGTATCATAAGCTTTGAAGCTTATGCAAAAATATCTTGATGGCAACCACAATAATATTCTCATTCAAATGCTCATTTGTTTATAAGTTTACATATAAACAAATATGTTTGTTCCTACAAAACTAAAAAGAATTACTAAAAATTCAATGTCCACATTGTGCAATTGATATCATTATTCACACATAATAGAATTTGTCATTAAAGTTTATATTCTTACAAACTGAATTGAAATACAGCACTAAGAATTCATTTGAACATCCTTACCCATATATACACATAGACGTATATAAACATATCTATGTGTGTTTGTGTGTGTGTGTATGTGTGTTTGTGTGTGTGTGTGTGTGTGTGTGTGTGTGTGTGTGTGTGTGTGTGTGTGTGTGTGTGTGTGTGTGT
>NC_068999.1:9642873-9643248 GCF_001194135.2 Octopus bimaculoides | reverse complement strand
ATATATATATATATATATATATATAATCTAATTATAAATCTCGCAGAGAGAACTAAGCAGAAGTATTACGATAAAGCAGTGGTATATTGTCAACTTAATGTGACAGTCCCAATAAGGGAATCATACTGCTGCTATTTAGCCCTAGGAGGTTGGACCGCTTCCTGTCGGCCTTGACACATTTCCTGTGTCCTTATATTTGCGAGGGGAAGACAAGCACCCCCACCCAGCCTAGTCTGCATTCAGGGACATGTTTCTGAGTCATTGCTCGTCATCAGCCTGAAGTAGCAACACCAGCTGGCCGAAGATGCTCGTCAGAGTTGACAGTATACAACTGCTTTATATATATATATATATATATATATATATATATATATA
>NC_068999.1:9640500-9642725 GCF_001194135.2 Octopus bimaculoides | reverse complement strand
AAACAAACGTAGACGAGAACACACGAGCCACATAGAGAACATCTCCTTCATCAGCCACCCACGTTTTAACACCGGCGTTTCGACGAGCTATATATATATATATATATATATATATATATGTGTGTGTGTGTGCGTGTGTGTGTGTATGTATATATATATATATACGTATGTATGTATATGTACAGACACACAGATAAAGAAGCTTATCCGAATATCACTTTGCTAGATATAGAGCTGACGCTACGCACCAAAACCACAACTTTCTCACTATTAAAATAAGTAACGAATATAACAGAATTAGGCTTATCTTGTATGAACTACAGAAGCAAACTAAGCCTATTCCTGTCATATTCGGTACATTCGTCGTGTGCATTTTAATAGTGAGAAATCTGTGGTTTTGGAGCGTCAGCTTTATCTCTATCAAGTGGTATTCTGATACCTAACTTTATTTGCTTATATATATTTACCTATATAGGTATAAACTTGCTAGACACTTTATTATTAATATTATTATCATTATCATTATAAATGTAAATAATGTAAATAAAACATGCACAGCAGCTCACGGGTCCTCTCCACCGAACTGAAAAACTTCAGAGATAAACCAAGGCAAGATATCCGATGCAAATATCGGTTTCAGACTCAGGAATGTGGGAGCAAGTGATTTCAAGGACAACGAAAAGATCCCTAAAATATTCAATGGCGATACCCTGATTATCTGGTTTTACATCAGAAAAATCTTCTCTTAAAGACATGTTTTAACAAAGCCTGAAAGAAGTCTTACTGCCTGTGGCCTTCTAGCACGCCGGACACGAACGTATATATAAACAGAGGGTGATGAAGTGGGGAATCAGCAAGAAAATAGTTAAGGTTCTGCATGTATATTCCAATACAACGGGTAAGCATTTACATGCGTACATATACATACATATATGCATATACTTTCTCATTCTCTCTCTCCCCCATTCTCTCTCTCTCATACACTCACACAAACACATACATGAGCGCATACATATTTGAATAAGCCTTGCATACAAAATTTGACTTTGTTCTTGACAGAGTTATTTTCTCTCAATTCGATTCATATATAGATATAGACATGCATGAACATAAATGTATATATTCATACCTAAATAACAAACTATGATTATAAAAATGCGTTAAATATATTGAGTATTATGATAATGATATCCACTGTGATATTAAAATTCTTATTATATAGGAAATTTTAATGGGAATTCTCATGATATAATATAATCTTAGAAGGAATCATCTGTGAGAATGTTTGAATTTGAAATTTCAATAGTAACCCCACATGAGTCTCAATATCGACATCAACACAACGAAGAAGCAGATTAAAAATATAAATAAAATATACGTATAAACAGCAAAAACATGAGTAACTGTCATCAACAGTACAATTCACTAATAACTACGTTGAATGGTAACAATTGTAACCTTAGTTTCTAGAAGCGGAGAATCAGGCCATCATCCCCGGCAGTCAAACATGGTAGTTAAGGTGAAGGTGAAAGAGGCTTTCAAAGAAGCAGAGAACATTTGAGAGAGGAGAAGTAGCTTCATATGTGAATAGCCGTTGGAAATATAGATATCCGGATTCTTTCACATCCATCACGACTGGTCTGGATAGTTAAACGTACACAGGGCTTGATAGCGTTTCCCAATGTTTTCAATGGAATCGGTGCTGCCGACACAATACGAAAGAGAGAGAGAACTCACATCATGGTACTGTCAAGAGGCAAAGATTTCTATGGATTCAGATTATAATGCCGGCAGATTTCGTGATAATGTTTCTACTCGGCTCGTTCAGTTTCAATAGACAAAACGATTTCGTGACGAACGCATCTAAGCATGCACGAAGCTAGCGTTCCACAATTTTGTGTTCTAAGTCAACCAGACCTGTTTTAAACGTTTCCAAAGTGTAAGAGGCTAGCATTCACTATTCATTTTTACTTCCTCTCGTGTTTCGCTTCAATTTGATTTTATTTAATTTTATTATCATTTACTAAATGAAACAAATCATGGCAAATTCACTAACTATGACATTCGTTAGGATATAGAGTGTGTGTCGGAGAAATGGAATTTGGAGAAAGAATGGGAGTGAGAAAGAGAGAGAGAGAGAAAAAGGAAAAGGGACAAATGAATAAAGAAGGACGTGAGAAGGATGGCAACAGAAAATGAGCAGGATATATATATATATATATATA
>NC_068999.1:9637949-9639688 GCF_001194135.2 Octopus bimaculoides | reverse complement strand
ATATATATATATATATATATATATATATATATGCGTACATATATGTTTCTGTATCAGTTTTTTTATCCATCAAGTTCAACGGAACATGTATTTTAATACATCGATTAGGTCCAGGTAATAATTAAGCGATACATACGCTAACTATATAGACGACAATGTTTCTTTCTTAACCCTGGTTCCAGTGATAGAAATTGAAACGCAAAAATATACAGGCCTTTTCTGCCGAACGATTAAGATACGATGATACCAGTTGTCAACCGAATGGTGGGGAAGGAATAAATACATCCACAGAGAGACACACACATTCTCATACACGCGCGCACACATACATGCCTACGATAGGCTTCTTTCAATTTCCGTCTGCGGCATCAACTCACTGGAGCACAGTTCAGACAGGTGGTGTACTAGAAAATATTTGATCAAGGTGCCACGTAGTGGGACTGAACCCGGAAGCAAGCTTCTCACCGCACACACATCACGCACATATACATACAGGGGTATTTATATATATACATACATACATATATATATATATATATATATATATATATATATATTTATTTCTTCTAGTATACGCACAAGACCTGATATCTGGGGCTTGTATATACATACATCATACATGCATACGTATATATATATATATATATATATATATATATATACAAGCACACACATGTATGTATACATACATAGATATATGCATACATACATACATACATAGTGGAAATAGAGGAGAAAGAGATATATCGCGAGAGGTAACGTGTGAACATTTCTGGGTATGAAAGATGGACGTCTTTCTAGTTAAACCGGAAACGCCCTGCTGTTTCAGAAATTCAATCCGTTTGTTTATAGTAAGTGAGTCAGGTAGATCACAGGAGATATGCAAATTAGCTGCATGCACGTGAGAAGCATTTCGAAAGTTTTCTCAGGAAAAGCTTAAATATTCAGAAATCTGGATTTAATACCGTTTCTTTAAAGTACACTTACATTGGGAATTCTAGGGGTGAGCGAATTTTGAATGAATAAAAAAAAAATCGCAGTTGAAACAACATATTGAGTCCACTAAATTCATAAGCAATAAAACAAGAAGTTAAATAAATAATGAATAGGGTATTAATGATTCATTAAAATGTTACTTAAAGGATTTCTGGTATACGATATCTAGCAACGAAATACAAGATACTGATAGAAGAATGGTATAGTCGTGTAAAAGTGGCTGTGTTTGTCTGTGTTTGTCCCGCCACAACGTCGCTTGACAACCGAGGCTGGTGTGTTTACGTCCCCGTAACTTATCGGTTCGGAAAAAAAGACACCGATAGAATAAGTACTAGGCTTACAAAGTATAAGTCCTGGGGTCAATTTGCTCGACTAAAGGCGGTGCTCCATCATGGCCGCAGTCAAATGACTGAAACAAGTAAAAGAGTATATATATAGTATTTCGTATATATTTGTATCTATCTATGCGTGTGTATGTGTGTATGTGTGTATGTGTGTGTGTGTGTGTGTGTGTGTACCAGCCACATGCAACCTTGAAATTGTGTAGAACTCTCATTTATATCATTCCAAATCTTACAGTTCTCTCTCTTGATTTTGGAATAATACTCCTGGCAATACCTGTCATGATGTAGTAATTAGGTGATAGTCATGTTGAGAATTATACCAACAATGCATATATTTATATACGGAGAGAGAGAGAGAGAGAGAGAGAGAGAGAGAGAGAGAGAGAGAGAGAGAGAGAG
>NC_068999.1:9632827-9633701 GCF_001194135.2 Octopus bimaculoides | reverse complement strand
TATTATTATTGTTGTTGTTGTTGTTGTTCAAACTGCGCCGATGTCCACTTTGCCTTTCATCCTTTCGGGGTCGATAAACTAAGTACCAGTTGCGTACTGGAGTCGATCTAATCGACTATCCACCTCCCCCGAATTTCAGACCTTGTGCCTGTAGTAGAAAGGATTATTATTATTATTATTATTATTATTATTATTATTACTTTCGTTATTGATTTTCTTGTTCCTGTTTTGCAATATTTTCGATAATGATGACGACGATGATGATAATGATTGTTGTGTTTTTGTTTATTTCGTTTGTTGTCTCTTTGTTACTTGTTAGCTATTTTAAAACATTTATTTTACAAACAAGCATTTCAAGTATTTACTATTTTTTTTTTCTCCAAGAGTATTAAACACATTATACGCACGTACATGCTGGTATACTTACAAACATGCACATGTGCATAAGTACGTACGTATATTAATACACGCATACATAGATTCATGACATAAGCACACACAATTAAGATAAACATATATGTAAGTGACTAAAAACAATAGCCACTGAAAACATACGGAAGCACGTACAAACTAACTTTCTGTTTTTTTGTGTAGTGTCAATATCTTAATATCTTTTATTTAGTGTTTCTTTTTTTACCATTTGTCTAACCTTCACATTTCCAAACATGTGGGCTATACTTCCTTCCCACATACATTTGTATCAAACAAACGCCCTCACACGTGCTTACTACATTATAATATATTACTATTATTGTTGATTTTTCTCTTAATAAAAATAATAATAATAATAATAATAATAATAATAATAATAATAATAATAATAATAATAATAATAATAACAGCAATAATAATGATAATAATAACAATAATAATA
>NC_068999.1:9631485-9632817 GCF_001194135.2 Octopus bimaculoides | reverse complement strand
AACAATAATAATAATAATAATAATAATAATAATAATAATAATAATAATAATAATAATAATAATGATAATAATAATAATAATGGTAGTATGGTCACGATGGTGATGATAATATTGCTGTTGGTGTTTATTGTCGTTCGTTTAATGCTTTCCCACAAATTAATTTCCGATCAACGCAAGAAGCTTTTTAAAATTAGTTATGTGTTTATATGCAGTTAATTGCAGCTTAGGGAATATTGTATATTTTATACCAAAGATTAAAAAAAAAAAACGGGGTTGCAGAACTGAACAATTTGTATGCAACAAAATACAATGGAATATATGATATAATATTGTACCATATAAATAATAAATAATACACACAGACACACATATATATATATGTATGTGTGTATGCATGTGTGTATATATATGTACATTATTGTATCACGCAAATGATATAGAAATATAAATAATGTTATATAAAATGTACGTGCTTGTTAATATTATTAATTTGTGAATTATATGAGTAATATGTTGCGATTTATATTAGCGATAATGTAAAATTATATATCAAATTTTCATTGAGGCTTTTCCTGCTTTCAACTGTTAAATCTATTTGTTTAGAAAATACGAAACAAAATTACATAATAAATTTATTTATATTTAAGTTAATATCATTAGTTTTATGTATTTATTTTTTTTTATTCATTTATTTATTTATCTTTGGTTTTCACTGCAGGTCAGTCTTTATCTGAGAGTTGAATGATCAAAGATATTCGAGCCTGAAGCATGACTAAATATGTTTATTTATTTATTTGTTTATTTATTTATTTGTATGTATGTATATATGTATGTATGTATGTATGTATGAATATATCTTTCTTTCTGCTAGAAATACATCTTATTGGCCATTTTTTCTATTGGATTTCCGATAAAATTTTATAAGAAAAAAATAAATATTTCAAGAAATAAAAATATGTAAAATCAGAAAAATATGTCTATCTAAGATCATATTATCCGATTTGTGCTTCCTTTCTTTTAAGATGATTAAGTCTAATGTGTTGCAGATTTCCTAGCTATGGCTTACAAGCTTGTATGTTGGCTGGCTTTAAAGTGAAGTTTTCTAATATTTGTATAATACAATAATATTATTTTTCAAAAAGAGTTTTTAGTTACTGTCATCAGCTGCAGGGCTTTCAAAGTCTTCACTTGATCCATCGAGAAATTCCAAATGATGCTTCGACCTGGTGTGTTATCTACAGTTCCCATAGCAGCAAGGTGACGAGGAAGTATGTGTGTATGTTTGTGTGTGTGTGTGTGTGTGTGTGTGTGTGTGTGTGTGTGTGTGTGTGT
>NC_068999.1:9628122-9631145 GCF_001194135.2 Octopus bimaculoides | reverse complement strand
TATATGAGTGGAATGCATACACGCACACGTATCTATATGTGTGTGTATGTATATATGTATATATGTGTGTGTATGCATGTGTGTATGTATGTATGACAGAACGCTTTTTTTCGCAGGTAGCTTTACTTTATCCTATATAAAAAATAAGAAACTAGACAAAGGAACTTGTTACATGCAGTCTATATCTGACTAAATGCGGCCATTTTCAAAATACATCAATATTGAGATGTAGCGCTTTCTCTTCTGTATAAGGAACGAAGCCTTCAGAAAATGCCCCTCATATTCTTCTTAACTCTCACCAAGCGCAGAGAAAGTGATATGTTTATGACTTCAGTGCTATGTCTATCTAAGCAAAAAGGCAAACTGCAATTGCGTTTGAAGTTTTAGTGTTGGTCAATTAATAAAGGCTTTTTATTTTAAAAATCTCTGTTTTCACAAGAGAGAATATATCGACAGGGGAGTTAAAATGCGTCCTATTTGTTACTTGAACAACGTGAACATCGAGAGAATGGTAGATGTATTCCCCAAATGTGCTTGAAAATTATTCGAACGTACTGGCAAGATCACGTAGCACGTCAGTTATGTGATCTTTCGAAAGCCATTCCAAAGAAAGCGGAAATCAAAAGAGATAACGAAATTATCGTAGAACAAAGTTTACAGCAAGCAGACCTCATACTTCGGCTACCAGAAACAATCCCATTCTATAACAACTTTCAAACAGTCTCCACCAGCGAGGAAAATAAAGAGAGGAAAACCAACATTTTCCACGCATAGAACATTTATAAACGATACCAGAGATGCCTATATCGCGTGATGGAATGTATAGAAAACTGCAGCCGATGAAATCTAGTGGTGTGACCTTGCTGACTAGCGTACTCCAAAGTACAGGTGGAATTTATAATGATACTGATTATGAAGTACCAACGGAAAAATGTTTATCTAAATCTTCGCTAGAAAAGGTCAGAGAGAACGATAAACAGATCATACCCTAGGGTGTAGAAATAGAAATAGAGGACGATTAGGAGTAAATGAAATATCAGTTTTAACAACCGATAATGAAGAACGAAACAAAAAATATTCTAAAAATATTCAAAAAATGAATAGTAAAAAGTTACGTAAAGAGAGAGCTAGCCAGGAAGTGGCATCTAAAAGACAACCAATCACCATAATTAGAGGAGCTTCGGGAATGGTTAGAAAAAAATGCATGCAAGCAGTTGCGTGACAAATGCCACGTGACTTCCTGATATGCATGACGGAGAAATCAGCATTGCTAGACGGTGCACATAAAACGGAATATTTTTAGTACATGAGAAAATAGAAAACCACAAGAAAATACTAGATATAGTAAAGGCCAACATAGCTCCACTTTTAATCTACACAGGAAACGTGCAATGAAAATAAGAAATTGAATAATAATTTCTCAATTGGGAACAATTCATTTAACTGATAATTAGTTTATTTACTGACGTGAGAAATACGACAAACGGAGGACGCTAGGCAGGTAAACACTGTCCGTCCTTACTAGACAAAAGGAGTCGATGGGACGATTTTCACATTAGTCTCAATCGTGTCCTACCTGCGTCTGCAGGAGTTAAACGTATATTACAAATTCGCAATGCTCAGGTATTGAACGAGTGCATGCAGAACATAATAATAATTTAGGGATTTGTAGCAAATCGCGTAACTGATATGTTTATTGAAACCAGAGGGATAAAAAGAAGAGTTGATCTCGGCAAGATTTGAAATCAGAATATTAAGAGCTAGAAACATTTCCATTAACCCTTTCTCCAAATCTATACCAACTCACATTTTGAAAAAGCCCAGTAGTTTCGTGGATGGGGTTAAGTCAATTATACAGACCGTAGTGATCAACTGGTGTTTATTTTATCGATCCCGAGAAGATATAGGTAAAGCCGACCTCGGAAGAATTTGGACTGAGAAGGAAATGACGAAAGAAAATGCCGCCAAGAATTTCGCAAGTCATTACAATGATTCAGTATGTTCGACACCCTAATGACTGCTTAACATTAATGATAATTGTTTCTGAATAACGAATAAAGTCAGCAATTAAGTAACAAAGGTTAATCTAGTTTACTGACTCTAGTACTGTATTGCCTCGATCTCCGGAGGGATGGGGCTTCAAAGTGGCGCTTGTTAGTATTTCAATTCGGAACATAAAGAAACAGATTAGATATAGAAAGCCATTCTCTGTGGCTCGATACAAAGCGGCGACCTGACAGGATCGTTAACACGCCGGGGTAAAAATACTTAGCAGCATTTCGCTCATGTTTATGCTCCAAGTTCAAATTCTGCCGAGGTCAACTATGCCCTTCATCCTTCTATGATCGATAAATTAAGTACCAGTCAAACACAGAGATCGATGTAGTCGACTTAGCCCCTACCTCGAAATTGCCGGCCTTGTGCGAAAATTTGAGGTTAAAATTTCTGACATGATATGTGTATGTCTGTTTGTGTATACGTGCGTGTGTGTTTAAGGTGCATGTGCGTGTGTGTGTGTTTAAGGTGCATGTGCGTGTGCGTGTGCTTGTGTGGGCCTGTGTGTGCCAGTGTGTGTAAGCATTTCTATCATGTTTATAATGATATGTACCAATCCAGATGCATGCAATTATAATTAGTTGCTTGCATGCGGTTATATATGCATAATTGCTCCAGCGTGTGTATCGGTGTGTTTGTTAGTGTGCATGCATATTTATGCATGCATGCGTGTGTTCGCAAGTATGAACACCACCTATTGCATATGTGTACTAGATTTGTTGTGTTTACTTGTATACGTCCATGCCGGTGTATGTATATATATATATATGTGTGTGTGTGTGTGTGTGCGTGTATGTGTGTGTGTGTATGTGTGTGTGTGGGTATGTGTGTGTGTGCATGTATATACATATATATATGTATATATGTATATATATGCACAAACATACGTGTGTGTACATATATATATATACATATATATACATATTTATATATGTATATATATATATATAGAGAGAGAGAGAGATAGA
>NC_068999.1:9623165-9627353 GCF_001194135.2 Octopus bimaculoides | reverse complement strand
TATATATATATATTTATATATATATATATATACACACACACGTGTATATATTCATACATACATACATACATACTTACATATCGCCCAATGGGAGTTTATTTTAACAAAGTGGACGAATAAAGGCATAATGAATAATTTAGAATATAAATTCTTAATAAATTAATATGATTTCCGCTTCCAGAGAGAGCAGATCAATTTCTTTATTTCAATTAATAATATATATATATATATATAGCATTGATCCATCGGGGTGAGATACGGTACAAGTTGTTTAGGTGGATCTCCGCGTGTAAGCAATGCTAGATGGGTCGAAACGATTGTAGTGATCAATGAAAACTCTCGTATCTTCTGTCTTCCGTATCTTATGAATAATATATGTGTATGTGTATAGATGTGTGTGTATGTGTGCGTGTGTGTGTGTAATTATGCATGCATGCATGTATGTATGTATGTATGTATGTAAATATGTGTGTTTGTATGCGTACAGCTTCTCTACAGACCGATGGGATGAGTGTATTAGGATAAGTAAATCCTGGTGTCGAATTCATCGACTAAACAGCCTTCAAGGCAGTGCCGCAGCATGGGCGCAGTGAGGTGTCTAAGACAGAAAAAAAAATGAGTAAAAGAAAAAAATAAAAGGATACTTCTACTGTGAGACAAACATTTATGTAGCTTCGTCATATTGTTTCATTTATATTTTAAAAATCAATGTCGGTTCATCCTTACGTAACACTCAAACGTATTATTTTAGGTTCAAGAATTCCTTCGTTTCTTTTATTCTGTTAAGCCATTGCTTGCCATGGGCCCCATTTTGGGATCTGCTAAAAACAGTCTCATTACCGGTCGTCCGTTGTATATAAAGTGAATTGCTTATGTATATTGCACTTGTAGAGATGTGTTTAATAATATTGAGAAGTTAAATTTTGTCATTATTAGCTCTGGCTTCAAATTCCGCCGAGGTCGACGTTGCCTTTCATTCTTTTGGCGTCGATAAATTAAGTACCAGTAGCGTACTGGTGTCGATCTAATCGACTGGCCCCCTTCCCCATGAAATTTCGGGTCTTGTGAATATAATAGACAAGATTATTAGCTCTCGCTAATTCTAGAAGACATTTTACGTCATAAATCGCAATTTTTAAGCTAAATAAATATTGATTATTATCAAAACTTAAAAAAATTTTTTTGGGCATTTCCCATCTATATCATTCACTGATATTTCATGAATATTCATATTTGATATTATAGTCCCCAAAAAACTAAATTGTTTATTATTATAATTGAACAGAAAAGAATAGATATGCTTTTTTTCAGCGATCCCCATTTGGGACTTTTCGAAAAATTTATCATACTTTCCAAAATAATTCACATATGAAGAAAATTTAAATACTATATATTATTTTAACTCCTAAGACGCCTGGCAAATCCAGAAAAGTAGTGAATGAAACAATTTGGCAATTAATGAGTTAATATCGTCTCATAGTTAAACTTTCTGAATCCGTAATACTGGCAGATACGTTACCAAGACAAGCATTGTGATTTTTTTGTCTGCAAATAATTTTATGTCAGATTTTGGAACAGAGATTTTGGCACTATTTCGTGGGAGGTGGCATGTCGCTTACATCGATCCCGGTACTCAACAGGCACTTATTTTATCGACCCCGAAATGATGAAATGCATAGTCGACCTGGGCGGAATTTGAACTCAGATCGTGAACACGGGCTAAATGCTGCTAAGCATTTCGCCCGGCGTGCTAGCGATTCTGGCAGCTCTCCAAATCAGGATAAAATCAACGACTACAGCATTTATAGACGTTTCAAACCAAACTAAACGAATGTATATAAATATTATATATGAAAATATGTTATTTATGAAACTTTTATTCTAAGGAAAAAATGTCTACAAAAAATAAAAGAAAATACGAAGTCGTGTGGAAATGGAAGTACATCTCCACAGACCATTCTAAGCTGGTCTTCCTCTCCAAGTATTATTCTTCGACTCTTCGTGTTTATTTCGCGCAAACGCACTCTAGTTCTCTAGCTCTTTCTCTCCCAGAGAATGCCTTCCCTCTCACATTCTCTGTGTATCCGTATGTCTATCTATGTCTGACTGTCCGTTTGTCTGTCTGCTTGTTTCTTTCTCTCTTTCTCTCTCTCTCGTGTACACAACAAAGCAGACATTTTCTTTTTCATTCTCTCTAACATTCTATGTATATTTGTCTTTCTATCTATATGTCTCTCTCTCTCTCTTGCTCTCTCTCGCTCGCTGTCTCTCTCTCATACACACCAAGGAGACATTTTCCTTTGCTTTCTCTCTCTTTCTCTTTCACTCTCTCTCTCTCTTTCTTTATATCACATTCTTTCACCTCTCTTTCATTCTCCCTCCTCTCTATATATGTCTCTTTCTGTCTCTCTTCTCCTTCTTCCTTCCTCTGTCTCCTTCATCTCCCTCTCTCCACCCTCTCACTGTCCCCCCTCTCTCTCTCTGTCTCTCTCTGTCTCTCTCTGTCTCTCTCTGTCTCTCTCTCTCTTTCTTTCTCTCACACTCCTTTCTTCCTTTCACGTAATATACCCTAACAAGCACTCAAACCCACTCTCTCTGTTTCTCTGTCTCTATCTCTCCTCTCCCTCTTTGTCCCGCTCTCTCCCCTTCTCCCCATTCCCCCACACACACACACACACTCATACAACAACAAACACAAAGAAACACAAACACAAACAGAAGCACAAATACATATACACAGACATACACAACAGCTATCAAATCACACACTCGTCAAAAACACACAAAGACGGACTAATTTGTTATGAAGCCATACTCAGAAATAATACTTTCTATTTAGCCCGCGGCCGCATCTGGTTCTTTCATAGAGGCCACAGATGTAACTAACCTCGTCTAGGATCTCATTAGAACGTCATCTTTATCAATCTAATCCAAAAACATCTCGGCCCCTCTGGTTGTATTATATATAAGAGCCAAGATTATCACACATAACTTAGACGGACAGTTCCAAAGTTAAAGAGATGGTGGAAGTGCTATGACTGATGGCTGGTTGGTAGGTTTGCCGGCTGGTTAATGGCTAGATGGTTGGTTGGCCGGCTTGGTGGTAGGTTTACTGCTAGTTTGACTGGGTGGCTGGCTGAGTGGTAGGTTTGCTAGCTGTCTGGTTAGTTGGACGGCAGGCTGATTTGCTTGCAAGTGGGTTATTTCATGTTTTTTCATCTTATATTTGTTTCAGTTATTAAACTACGGCCATGCTGGAGCACCACCTTGAAAGCTTTCATTATTATTCATTGACTCGACCGCACGCAACACTTATTCTTTTTCTCAAACCTAGTACTTATTCTATAGGTTACTTTTGTCGAACCGCTGGTTGATTACAATTATTTAAAAAAAAAACATGGTACAAGACTTCTTATGAAGGTACAAGATTCCAAGCCTCAAAGGCCTTGAAGGCGCAAAACTTTTCATACAACCCTCGTACGTGTGTGTGTGTGTGTGTGTGTGTGTGTGTGTGTGTGTGTATATTTATATATATATATATATATATATATATCAGGTCAACGATTCTAAAATATTTCTGTTGACCAACTTCACCCACAAGACATTAGTAAGCACCTGGCTATTAGAGAGAGCATTTGCTCAAGATGCCCAACAGCCTAAACATTTCTTGATATTTATTCTTTCTTACATTTCTAAAATTTCCGGTTGCAAATATTAAATACCTTGTTTTCGTTAAAAAGGAATGTGCAAAATTCAATAATGAGTGCAAAGCGAAGCAGTTGTTGCGATTTTAAAATGTTACATTAGTGTAAATTTGGTGAAAAAAACATAACCGATAAAATTCAAACGACAAAATTGTGAAACAACAAAAGGGAAGGAACACAATATCAAAAAAGGATGATTAAGAGTATATAGGTAATGAATCGTTCACTTACTCGTTGGAATCCTCTGCTTGCTAAAGTAGAAAGAAATAGAAAGATATGATTTATTACAAGGCTTAGGAAACTTTAAGGCTTAGGAAACTTTCAGTTATGGAATACTATGAACAAGAACATATATGAGTGATTGCGTGTGTGTGTGTCTTCCGTACGTCTACAAAGTCTGTATGCCAATACGCGAGTATTTGTGTGCATGTGTGTGCGTGCGTATGTATATGTATATGTATATATATGTATATATATATATATA
>NC_068999.1:9615364-9622553 GCF_001194135.2 Octopus bimaculoides | reverse complement strand
GCATGTGTGTGCGTGCGTATGTATATGTATATGTATATATATGTATATATACATACATAAGTATGTATATATAGATATAATACATGCACATGCACACACTCATATATATATATATATGTATATGCACACACACATACACATGAATTTGTATCACATATTCATGAATTTTTTTTTCCTGATATATATTTTTTTTCTTCTTTCAAAGCAAAGAAATATTATGAAAGAAATTATTCACGCAAAGAAATGTATGAATGCTTTGACTTCCGATACGACATGGATTGCTGGAATGGTTCCAAATCTATAGAAATTTCAGCTCTTAATACCAGATTCAGCATCTATTTCCTCTACTACTAATAATCTGTACGATATATTCGACCTCTGCAGCTTTTCGTGTCAAAGTATGTATATACCTATATCTATACAGCTCGCTACCTCTCTCTCTATATATACGTATATGTATATGTATATATATATATATGTGTGTATGTGTATATACATGTATATATCGGTATATACATACATTCATATATATATATATATATATATACATATATATATTTATACCCATGTATGTAAATATATATACATATATAACTGTATACATATATATATATGTATATAAATGTATATGTATGTATATATGTAAGTATTTATGCATGTATAGGCAGAGAGAGGGAGTGAGCGATAGAGAGAGAGAGAGAAATGTATGTATGTCTGTATGTATGTATTTCAGTGTTATTTAAATCCCATCAGGCTACAGAAATCCCGCTCCTCACGTATCTCATTAATTATAGCAAATCAAACATAACGTCATCTACCCGAATTTATGCACACTTTTGTATCTTCAGCTGGAGATATGCACACGTTACTCTTATGCCTCAGGGTGGCACATTATAGCATATGCCTATGTGTGTGTGTTTCTTTTTTATTGTATGAAAAAAAATGTTAATATATTATATGCTGAAGAAATACAGATGTTCTTTAAAAATATCATTGAAAATGAATGCGTTATGATACCAAGCGATTATATTGCGATTCATATGAAATTCCAAGTATAATCATTTGGTATGGGTTGTGCAGAAAGCAGCGATCGTTGGCCTCAAACATTGCTATATTGTTTTAATATGAAGTCAACACCACGCTGATATTTTACAGTCAGAACTATAGGTATTGATATTAGGAGAACGCCTAGATTTTCTATAGTTTATGAACATTATTTCGTTGCGTTATCACGTCCGCCTTAGCAACGGTGGCGGTATTATTTTCACTCGCGTTTGTTTGTTTGTCCGTAGACGAGATATCTCAAGAACCGCTTGATGGGGATTCGGATGAAACTTTCAGGGATGTTTGGCCTCGTTACTGGCAAGAACTGATTAGATTTGGGGATCGATCCGGTTCTGGACAAGGATTTTGTATTATTTTTCCGGTGTTTTTACTTAACTTTTAAGAGCGGTTGGGTTCATTTAAAATATTCTCATTTTAAAAAATCATCTCTGGTTAATCGCTGAGAAGACCTTGGTATTGCTTTGGCGGAGATTTGCGCTCTCTGAGTGCTCTTGTTTCATATAGTTTCTTAACATATTTTTCCGGTTTTAATGGCAGGAAAAACATTGCGGTTAGTGTTTATCTTTGATTTAAGATAACGCATAGTGTTAGTAACAAAAGTATTCTCAAATTTTTGACACAAAGCTAGTAATTTCGAGGGAGGGGATAAGTCGAGTACAATGACTTCAGTGCTCAACTGGTACTTAATTTATCGACCTCGAAAGATGAAACGCAAAGTGGTCCTCGGCGGAATTTTAATCCAGAACGTAAAAATTGATTCTTTTCTACTATAGGCACAAGGCCTGAAACATTTTGGGAAGGGGCAATTTGATTACATCGACCCCAGTACTCAACTGGTACACAATCTATCGACCCTGAAAGGATGACAAAGTCGACCTCAGCGGAATTTGAACTCAGAACGAAATACCGCTAAGCATTTCGCCTGGCGTGCTAACGATTCTGCCAGCTCGACACGTTAGTGTTAGTAACAATATAATAAATGTTATGCGTTGCTCTTTGCTCTTATGCTTTCTCCTTTATCTCACAGTTGTTGTCTCCCTTCATTAGCAGTTGTTCCCGTTTTTTTCCTTTTCCCCTTTTTAAAAAAAAAAATCTTATTGAGTTTCTCTATGTCTGCCTGTTTGACTTCAGAATACAAGAATATCAAACGAATACAAGAATATCAAACAGGTATTTGTTTTTTATTCTCTTCAAAACGTTTCATTTGAACCCACATCGTGATTAGCAGAATGCTTTGATAGAACCAACAAGTTTTAACATTGGAAGTAACCGCAGCATGAACAGCAGCAGCTGTGTACATTTTAGCTGTGTTCCATAAAGCTGCTGCAACGAATTCTACAGTTCTGTGTATAAATTAAATGGAAATTATACCCAAAAAACTAAATTATTCGAAATATATTTCATCTCCACAAAGCCACAAAAAAATCTTTCGATGCATACATATACGTGCATGTGTGTATGAGAATGACGTATGTGTGTGTGTGTGTGTGTGTGTGTGTGTATGTGTGTCTGTGTGTGTATTACTCTCTTAAAAACTGGTAACTTGAAATTCCGTGTGTCGACTCACACGGATGCAGTTACAGCCTTGATTTGAATAAATAATGTTTTTCCACTTCACTTAACAATATTGAGTATATTTTATGCTGAACTGCATTCAACACTACACTACCGAAATCGCCATACACTTTTGTTTTATATGTGAATGCCTATAAACGTGAAACATCAACATCAAATGTGAAAATGTATTAGAATTGTCTTATTATTATTATTATTATTATTATTATTATTATTATTATTATTATTATTATTATTATTATTATTATTATTTGTACATATATTAAACATACGTCATCCTTCATCGAACGGCTTTCAAAACAAGAGTGATTCGAGTATGCATAAATATATTTGAGAGAAAAAAAAAACATTAACAATAACCATTTAACTATTTACATTAAATTCTCTCTTAATTTCGATGGCATACTTGTGTATCTTCATATAAAATTGAGTTCCTTTTAACATTAAAATTTTGTTTTCTTACTGACATTTGTGCTTTTTCATGTATAACATGCCATTATGAAAGACTTCTCGATTAGCTTGTTACATAAATATCATACACTTTTCTTTTTTATTTTCCAGAGGTTATTTTATGTCGTTCATATTTTAACTGGTTAGTTTTACTTCTGATAAATTTATTTCTCACTACTCGTAATCCTTTTATATGTCGCTTAAACATTTATGATGGAAAGTACACTCTCTAGGCTTATTCATGTGGTACCATAAAGGAAGTTGTATGTCAATATGTAATATTTTGTTCTCATAGCTAATACGCTTAACTACTGATATAATATTCTATCAAGCCTTCAATGCTAGAGTGAGTAGGAGTAAGCAATGGGAGCAGTTTAAGACTAAACAGTGCTGAGTGCAAGGGCAAAATGGAATTGGGAGAAAATGTTTAGCGTATATCATCAGAGAGTCTACTGTGTAGATGTTAGTCAAAGAATAAATATGGTTAAAACAGCATTTATAAGAACGACAATGGAATAACGTTGCAGGCTTGTAAACTGTTATATTATGTCTATTTTCCTCTAAGGAATAGAAACTTGGACAATGAAGGAGAAAATAGAAGCACTAGAGATGTGAATCTTTCGCATATTCAAAAGATAAGGTAATAAACGCTATAAAAATAGAAAAGCTGAAAACTCAAAGATAGTTATCGAGGTTCGGTTTACAAAACTATATTTTGATCATACAATGCGACAGGGGTTAGTGCTAAAAATCATCCTGAGAAATAGTGTGGAGTGGAAAGAGCTAGACTCCATGAAAGATGATTGTGGGCTGACTATATTAAAGAAGGGGCTAGAAACAAACAAAACAAAACCATGGAAGAGTTTTTGCAAGCCAAATCCAGACTAGAGGGAGGGTATCTGGCTGATGACGAAATTCAGAGGAGGACTGAAAATATTTAAATGGTGATGCAATATTCTTCTCAGCCACCCATAATATGGTCTTACACTTGCATGGCTTAAGCTTTGAGACAAGCATATGACTACTGGCAGGATCAACTACGTATCATGCTCATAGTCCAGGACAGTGGAAGAAGTTAAAAGTAATCAGTGCTGAGCTCAGGATTGGAGGAAAGGAGAAACATATTTAGTATTTCTTTAGAAGAAAACTGAAAATATATCTTCCGCGGTAGTTTTAAGTTTAGCGCTTGCCCCTTTGGGAAGGTACGTGGCTTTGTGGTTAAGGTATTCGGGTCGTGAGTTCGATTCCCGGCGGGGAGTTGTATCTTTGAGCAAGACACTTTCTATCACGTTGCTCCAGTTCACTCATTTGGCAAAACTGAGTAGTATTTTAAGGGGCCAGCCTTATCACACTCTGCGTCACGCTGAATTTTCTTGAGAACTACGTTAAGGGTACACGTGTCTGTGGAGTGCTCAGCCACTTGCACGTTAACCACCGAACAAGCTGTTCCGTTGATCGGATCAAATGGAACCTTCGACGTCGTAAGCGACGGAGTGCCAGTCTGACTCTTTGTAGAGTAAGATATGTTTTTAGATATAAATGAAACGCCACTTCGACAAGGGTCTTAAGACTACTGGAGAATATTAACTTCGTGGTTTGCAGTTTTTAATTCATTAAGTATTCTATCATATGTCTTTTGACGATCAATGCAATTCAGTCAGTTTTAATATGGAATATTTAAAATTACTGATTTCTTTATTAGCATGTTGAGCTTAGTTAAAGACCTGCACTTTAGTTGAAATAGGCTTTCACGTATCAATTTTAGAGTACAGCGTATTTGTATCCTGAATTAATAAAAAAGATATTAGTGAACAAAAGTTTAAGAACAAACACCAAACAATTGTAGCATGAGATTAACAGAAGGGAAGAAATTATAACATTGTACTAAGTAAAAGATGGCGCCGGCTATGAGATAATGCATTTGTCCTTTATAATTTTTAAACAAAACTTGTTCATGTTTATGAAACTGGGACAATAGAGATTTAGAGATAAGTTTATCGTGCGACCTAGGACTCAGAAGGCTGAATTTTATCTTGGTTTCGATGACGCTTTGTGACTGAGGTTACATTCCTTCCTGAAAGGGGCGCTGATATATCGAAGGGTTAACCTTGCAGATATATTTACAACTCATTTGCAGCAGAGTGGACAGGAGTATCATGAATTGAATTGCTTTGCACATGAACACAAATAATAGCCCAGTCCGAAAATCGAAACGATTAACTTACGACAGTGAGTGAAACATTCTCGCCAATAAGTCACCCACCATCAAGAAAAATAAAATAAAAACGGAGATATCATGGCTGAAATCTATTGGCTCGCATGTTTGCTTAGAATTGATGCAAATTTTAAGTTCAATAGCGAAATAATTTCAATAGCGAAATAATATCAATAGCGAACTAACTTCAATAGCGAACTACACGCTACTTTGTTTCACTTGCAGGCGTGGCTGTGTAGTAAGAAACTTGCTTCCCAGCCATATGGTTCCGGGTTCAGTTCCACTGCGTGACACCTTGGACAAGTGTCTTCTACTATAGCCTCAGGCTGTCCAAACCCCTGAGAGTGGATTTAGTAGACGGAAAACGAAATAAATCAGTTTTTATTTATTTATATTTTTGTTATAATTTCCCACCAATTTATGCACCTAACTGTAGAAATCGTTGCAGCAGCTTTACGAAACACAACTTGATAATCGGTGCTGGTATGTTTATGTCCCCGTAACTTAGCTCCAGCCTGGCCACAGTCAAATCACTGAAACAAGTAAAACAACAAAAGAATATTTATTTAAAGCATTCTCTAATACCACTAGTAGCGATTGGTCAAATTAGAGAGTGAAATGCTCACGAATATATTAAAATCAAATTGATCCCGATACCTGCAATTGAGGGGTAGACTTTCTCGAATATACAAGATAATCATATACCAACAGGTGCATGTATGTACACACCTATACTCACATCTATATGCTTAGGTTTATGTGAAATATGGCCAAATAATTCAATTCTGGGGTTCGATCTGTCTGTGTCACATTTTGTAGGAATGCCAAATATCTTTTGAATAAAACTGGACAGACGGAATCTATGCAGAAGCCAAAAGAATGTTTTCTCCCTGAAATTCAAAGTTACAGTTTTTGTCATGCGTTTCGTTACAGTGATTCGGTTACAAAATTTTGTTAAGGGTACAGGTTTTTGGAAAATTCTAAGTAAATTACCAGTAGAGCTGAATATTCATCGTCGACACCGACGGAGATCCATCGATACTTATGTATGTATGTAGTTACGTATACACCCACACACTCCCACACACAAAGACAGAGAATGTGTCGAAACTGGAAAAGAAAAATACGAGAAAGATGGGAATCAAGAAAGTCAACAAATATATTACTAACGCTTGTATTTTGAAGTGAAGACTATAATTTACGTCTTCAACATGGCTTTCCGTGTGAATGGACAATGTTACATATAATGGAGAATATACCATTGCTTCAAACACACACAAACACTCATACAACCAGACTCACATTTGTACTCACACACTAGCGCAAAAGCACGCACACGCACATGCACTAATATATTTATATTCATAGAAAGCAACATTTTGTTTGCTGGCTCCGTTTAATATCATACGGTGAGATACAGAGGCAGTTTAGTACAAGAAAAAGAATAAAAATAACAACAACAGTTTTAATATTAATAACAATACTTGCAACAACAACAGTAGCAACAAGTCGTGGTGGTGGTGGTAGTAGTAGTAGTAGTAGTAGTAGTAGTAGTAGTAGTAGTAGTGAGAGAAGCGATTGCAACAAGGTTTAGCAGCAGAAACCTTTGAGAGACTATCTTTTGTACAAGGATGTTTTATTTATGTTTTTGTCAATTTTTTTTTAATTTTTAATCTTTATTTCATTTACTTATTTATTTATTTTTTTTTTTGTTTTACCTTTTGCGTTTTGTTCTGTTTCCATAAGCAATCAAAAGATTGTCATCCGAGATGCATTGAAATGTATTGAAAAGCATCGAGAAAAAGCGAAAAAGATAGATAGATAGATAGATAGAGAGAGAGAGAGAGAGAGAGAGAGAGAGAGAGAGAGAGAGAGAGAGAGAGA
>NC_068999.1:9612399-9614580 GCF_001194135.2 Octopus bimaculoides | reverse complement strand
TATATATATATATATGTATATATAGCGGTGTGTGTATATATGGATGTGTGTGTGTGTGTGTGGACACACATATCGGTTAATTGTTTCTAATTGACAGAAGTTAAAAATGAAACCCTTGTGAGTGGATTTCGTAGACGGAAAATTAAAGAAGCCCGTCCTGTGTGTGTGTGTGTGTGTGTGTGTGTGGAGGCGCAATGGCCCAGTGGTTAGAGCAGCGGACTCATAGTCGTAGGATCGCGGTTTCGATTTCCAGACTGAATGTTGTGAGTGTTTATTGAGCGAAAACACCTAAAAGTCTACGAGGCTCCGACAGGTGCGGGGAAGCGAACCCTGGTGTACTTTTTCACCACAACTATCACTCAGTTTTTCTTCCTGTATATATATGTATATATATATATACATATATATATATATATATGCTTTTGTGTGTTTGTGTGTGTCACCCCACCATCGCTTGACAGCGATGTTGATCCGTTTACGTCCATGTAACATAACGGTGCGGCAAAATTGACCGTTAAAATAAGTACTAGGCTTACAAAAAATAAGTCGTCTTGTTCGACTAAGGACGATGCTTAAGCATGGCCGCAGTCAAATGACAAGTAAATGAAAAAAAAAACATAAAAGAAAGAAAAGTGTCGCTATGTTAAATGTTGAAATGTCTTTCTTCATAATTCGGTTAGACAAGAAAAACAACAACAACAAACAACAATGACAATATATACCTGCGTATTCCACCAAGGTCTTTTTCGTAATCATACAACAGTCATACTAACTACACAATTAAGTTAATTACATATAATTATGTCTTATGTATTTAATTACAATATTTACTACTAAAACATAAGAACGTATGAGAAAATATTCTTATGTAAATGTTAGTTTTGTCTTTCCCTCTTTCTGTCCTCCAAAGCCTCTCTCTCCTGCTTTCTTACTCTCTCTCTCTCTCTCTCTTTCTCTCTCTCTTTCTCTGTCTCTCCCTCTCTCTCTCCCTCTCTCTCTCTTTCTCATTCTTTGTTCTAGTCCATAACATTATCTTTCTCTCTGTCTACACAACCATCTAACTCCCGAATTTGGAGGTTTCTAGCCGCATTTGTGCCCTGCATTTGCTTAGACTACATTTTGAAGATTTGTTAAGTACCTATTGTGTCATATGTGATATAGAATAATGGACGTATGGCTGGACGGACGGACAGACGGACGGACTGACGGACCGAGCGACTGACCGACTGACGAAGCGACGATCGAGCTGACGGACGGACGGAGGACGGATGGATGGACGGACGGATGGATGGATGGATGGATGGATGGATGGATGAATGGATGGATGGATGGATGGATGGACGGTAGGACGAGCGAACTGATAGATGGATAGATGCATAGAAGAATGGGTGGATAGGCTGACCGGCGGACAGATGGACGGATGGATGGTCTGGAGTGGTTTCCAACAATAAGGATCCAGTTAGTCTATCAGCTGAATGCTCCTGAATTACAGTAGAAATATCTGAGATACCCACAGACACGTGACTCATGACGTGTAACTCTCAATCACCGGTGCAAGGGATCCAACACGTTTCTATACAGTAATCCGTTCGGATTGAATTAAAAAGTGGCATTCCGTCGGTAACGACGCCGATGGGGGTTCCAACCGATCCGATCAACAGAAAAGCCTGTTCGTGAAATTAACGCGGAAGAGGCTGAGCACTCCACAGGCAAGCTTACCCTTAAAGTAATTCTCACGGAGATTCAGTATGACAAATGATATGACAAGGATGGCCTATTGAATTACAGGTACCATTCATTTTTGCTACCTGAGTAGATTGGAGCAGCATGAAAAAATGTGGACACGACACGCTGCCGAAAATCGAACACATAACCTCACAAGCCGAATACCTTAACCAGTAAACCACGTGCTTTCACATAGATTAACATACAGGTTGTGTGTCTTTGGTTATGATCTAACTTCATCGGACCCTCAATCATGAAGTACAATTTAATTGGTCAAACAATTACATTTAAATTTATACACAGAAAGGTTTAACGACTGAGAACTCACTCACACACATGAGGGGAATGAAAACAAGGTGTCTTTCCCATAATCAGAATAAGATTAACTTTAAAATGTGTATAATGATAGGTATACTAAGATGAATAGAAACAGTAATTAGAACTATCAGTAAGAAT
>NC_068999.1:9609328-9612076 GCF_001194135.2 Octopus bimaculoides | reverse complement strand
ATATATATATATATATATGTATATATATATGTATATATATATGTATATACATATATACATATATATACATATATACGTACACATATATAGATAGATATATACATACACATATATACATGCATATATATATATATATATGCATATATGTATGTGCATGCATATATACATATACATGATACATACATACACACAAACACACATATATATATACATATATACAAATATATGTGTTAGCATATACGTCTGTATACCAATATATATGCACATATATATATATATATATACATACATTTGTATATATACATATATATATATTGGTATATATATATATATATATATAGAGAGAGAGAGAGAGAGAGAGAAAGAGAGAGAGAGAGAGAGAGAGAGAGAGAGATACCACCGAACGTACATGTAGGCATGAATACATGTACATATATGCCAATATACGTAGATACGTTATGTACATTCCTACAGACATACATAAATACATACGTACATACATGCATGCATGCAAACATGCATGCATACGTACGTACGCACGTAAATGTAAAAACAAATGTAAAAACCAAAGCACGTAAACAAACATTTATGCACATTCGAATGCAGGTATAATGATCCGTTTTTCATTTGTTTGATAACAAAACACCTCTAATTCAAGCAAACACACGCATACTCATACACACACAGACGTGCTTCTTTATAAGTGTGCGTTTGTAATTGTGTATATGTGCGTGAGTTTGCCTGTAATCATAACCATATATGAACTATAAGCTTTGATTATGGATGTAGGTAGGTGAAATTGTTATGCATGTACGTATACTTGCGATGTATACATTTTCATAGTTGAGTATATTAGTGTAATTTATTATACTTTTACGTCTATTGAAATTACAAGCTCAACTTACAATATACTTCCGGTATGCTTGAATAAAATCTCGTTTGAAAAATTTAAATGAAATGTAAATGCACATTGAAAATTTTCGTGCCAATATATCAGATAACAAACGTGTCATATACAACACATTAAAATAAAAACACGTACACGAAATATGTGTAACGAAATCACACCAGACGACGATTGTATTACACGTGCACACGCGCACACACAGAGACATAGACACACACACATACACACGCAACACACACTCACATACACACACACACATTCACACAAACATATTAATACATATATATGATGCATATCGATATATATAGTTATGCATGCATATGTAAAATCTATATATGTATATATATACATAATATATATATATATATATAAATATATATATATATATATATAGATATATATATATAGATAGATAGATAGATAGATAGATAGATAGATAGATAGATAGATAGATAGATATCAACATACAATCACACAGCCATATATTTTAGCATGTGTATGTATACGTATGTGTGTATGTATGTATGTATGCATGCACGTATATATATTTAAATGTATGTATATATGTACATATATATATATATGTGCGTGTGTACGTGTGTGTGCGTGTATGTATATGTATATATATGTGTGTATGTATATGTGAATATATATGCGTGTGTGTATGTAAATATGTATGTGTATCTATCTATTTATCTATCTATATATCTATATATATATATATATATATATATATATATATATATATATATATATATATATATATATATATATATATATATATACATATAAATATATACAAGTATGTATATGTAGATATATGCGTGCATATATATAACTTTTTTGCTTGTTAGCCCTATGAAATGAGATAAATTATCATTATAAACTTTGCACAGTATTTAGAAATATTTAAAGGGAATAAAGTTACAGAGTAGAAAACTAAACTAAATTCAAAATGCAAATATGTTACAAGGCGTCGTCAGTTAATTGTAGTCAGAAACAATAGATATTCTATAGAATTTGCTACGCGCGGAAGCGGTAACTGGCTTAAAAACCAATACCACTTCGTGCTTCCTTAGACATATATCTATGTACTCGTGTGACTATTATTGATATCTATCCTAAGGGTGGTTGCACGGCAGAATGGTTAGAACAGCGAAACAAATGGCTTGCAGTGTTTGATGAGGCTCTGGAGGTTTTGGGTTCAAACTCCCATCGAGATCATCTTTGCCTGTCGTTCTCTTCGTTTCGTTTCACTAACGTATCAGACATTCAGTGGTTTTTCTGTTTACTCAATTAACATCCTAGCTTGCAATACCTGTAGGACTTGTGCGTAAATCAGAGACTATTGTTACCATGCTGCTATCATTTTCATCCTCATCGTCATCATCATCATCATCAGTATCACAATTGTATTTATCGTCACTGACATCACCACCATCATGACGTCCACCTAGTTGAATCGCTTGAGTACCGAAAGAATATACACTATTTTATTTGTTCTTCTTCTTTACGTTAAAATCCAGCCGAGATCAACTATGCTTTCCATCTTTCCGGGAGAGATGGAGTAAAGAACCAATCCATTATTGGTGTCGCTAAAACTGACTCCTCGCTCAGCCTCAAAACTGTTGGCTTTATACCTAAATCATAAACTTTCTAATGTAAGACGTTGACAAAACCGGCAGAGCGTTGGGAAAATGTTATGTGATATCAGTTCCAGCTCTGTACAATCTAGGTTCGAAATTCGCCACGACCAAATATTTCGAATGAATAATATCGGATAGACGGAAACTGCTGAGAAGCGTGTACGATTGACTGCTCTGTTCTTGTTCTTTTTTTTT
>NC_068999.1:9605755-9608772 GCF_001194135.2 Octopus bimaculoides | reverse complement strand
TATATATATATATATATTCCACGCAGGCAACGCGTGTCTCCTTGTTGTAATGTTTGCGATCATATATACAATTTATATGCCACATCTGAGAGAGAGAAAGCTAGGAGGGCTGGACTGCGTCTCTCGGTCGGTTAATGTGATATAGCATTTATGATACTAGCTACAAAAACAAACAAAAAAATGACAATAAAAAGTAAAACTACAAGAAAAAAATGATGAAACCGTGTCATTTGTGTGTAGACATCAAGGCAACAGATTTGAGACAAGATTTCTCTCATATCCAATTGCCTGGTGTCTTAGTGGTTTGTACGAACGTAGAATTTGTTCTATAACAGTCAGAAATTTGTCAGATGATTCAAGGTTTTATAGATACGTAGAGGAGATAACATGCTAACTTTTCAGCGTGTGGTGCGTGCGTGCAAAGAGAAAGCGCGCACATGTATGAGTGAGTGTGAGTGTGTGTAAGAAAGAGAAAGAGAGAGAGAGAGAGAGAGAGAGAGAGAGAGAGAGAGAGGGAGAATGAGAGAGAGAGAGAGAGAGAGAGAGAGGGAGAGGGGGGAGATAAATAAGAAAAATCTTATATGTAAACGAAACGAATAAGAACAAAACACACGTTGAATGTTAGACAAAACAAAATATTGCTTTTGTTTATTTGTTATTATTGTTCATTTTCTAATTTTTATTATTGAAATTGATTCTTATTCTTCCTACATATGCATATATATATTTACATGAAAACACATAGATATACACATAAATTATATATGTATGTATATGACGGGTGAACCCCTAAAATTGACACCATTTGAAATGTGGATACCTGAGTAACTACATAGCTTACGCAAGCGAGATTAAATAGGCTTCATGCTGGACAAGAGAAGAATTATTTAGCAAAATTCGAACAAATGATTCAAAGAGATGTTGAATTTTATAACCGATTTCACAAAGCTTCACAAATGTTCAATACACGCGCCGCCTGTGACATGTCACACACCATGTCGGTAGTCCGACTCCTGCCAGATACGCTGTTGCTGGTCTTGCGTAACTTTCTCCAGCACCTCGAGGATTCTCTGCTGAGTTCCTCTAGGCTTGTAGGAAAATATGGGGATATAGAGCAACCCTTTGATATAACCCCATAGAAGAAAAATCACAAAGTGTCAAGTCAAGTGAACATGATAATAATTTCAACAGTACATTGTCATTATCACTGGAATGCCTGATCCAAACTTAGTTTTTACACGTTTTCTTAAAATTTGAGACTATTTGAGTGAGAACTAGCTATGTTATTAACCCTGAAATGATGTCAATATTTTTGGGACACCCTGTATATGTTGCATATTTGAGACCCTCCAAAACACTGGACGGTTTCAAATATAGAAATATACTTGTGCAATCTACGTTCGTATTGAATATTGATTCTTCTGATCGTTACACTAACAATGCGTGTGTACATTTAACTATATATATATATGTTTCGCTAGCCACTACACATTTTTTTCTCTCCTTGTTTCTTTCTGAAGTTACTGTCATCATAATATGTGACTTGCTAATGTATTATTCGGCTTCCCAGTTGAACAGTTATATTTGTCTCTGGCTTTAGATTCTGACGAACCGTCCATGATGTAAGGCTCTTTATAGATGCGAAACCATTGGCCACTCTATGAGTAGACATAGACTCAACTGCATATAAATGCATCACTGCTCCATGCTTTCGAGAGTTTTTTTTTAATATAGTATACATTGGCGATGTATATATATATATATATATATATATATATATACACATATATGGAAAAAATAGGCAAGATAGAAAAGCTAAAATAATTTTATAAAAAAACATTTCAGTACTGGTTTCAGTCATTGAGACTTTTTCAACTGTAAGTATGGAAGACAATTAAGTTTTGGAAAAATTAAAAGAAAAGATTTTTAAAAGGATATTTGCATAGTATATGCATATATATGTATGCATACAGTTACATACATATGTACACACAAACAGACATGTATATGTGATTTGATCAATAAGTATCCGGACTGTTGCCATAAGTAACGAACCTAAAGCATTCAGAATGAAGCCGCCTGGCACACAGTGACCTTGAATTCTGTTGTGCATGCGCACTAAATGTTAACGTTCTAGGTTGCTTTGCTGCTTACAGCAGTGATTGAAAGAAAGGTATGTAGCGTGTGATCGTCGCATTGACCATGAAAGAGGAAGTTGAGCAGAGAATCTGCATCAAATTTTGCCGAAAGTTCTCTACAGAATCAAGGAGATATTGTGCAATAGAAATCCGAGTGTCTTTTTGGTCAGCTGAAAGCAGTTTTGGCACAAACTTGACAGACACGCGCCTCTCACCCAAATTTTCAGTGATAGTGAACTGAACTGAACCGCAACTAATCAGCACATCTTCTGATAACCCAGGAGTGGTGATTCGACGATTTCCCCTACCAGCTTCACGGACATCTGGGACATTTTTTCAGCCACCTTGGAAACGTCTGAACCATTTGTGCACTTGTGTGCGGCTTGTACTCTCCTCTGTATACACTTTCTGCACCTTTGCGTAGGGTTTTGAGCAGGTATCGCATTGACAATTTTCTCTGTCATGGTTAATGCGGCGATCACACGTTACACATCTTCCACGCAAACATTGCTTCAAAAAGTGGAAGTGAGCTAAAACGCATACACAGTAGAGTTGCAAGTCAATTTGTGGCAAGCGGTTTCACTCTGCGTACAGTCCAGATACTTATTAATCAGAGCTCGTATATAAATGTGTGTGTGTGTGTGTAAATATGTATATGTATAATAGAACTCTTTATTAAAAGACATATGGTACCAACATGTGGATACATCAACCCACATATTGGTTGCTATTAAGAATAACATACGCTTGTCGAGGACGAAATGCGCACCAAAATACGAACTGTTACACAGTTTATTCTCCTGTCAATCTCCTATCCTAGTAAATTCAGAGAAGCAACCTTTCACAGAAATTAGCAATCGCATAAACTTCATGTATATA
>NC_068999.1:9603797-9604520 GCF_001194135.2 Octopus bimaculoides | reverse complement strand
TATATATATATATATATATGAATGAATAAATACATGTTTGTATGTAAGTGTATATGTACTGGAAGGAGAGAAAGACAAAGAAAGAGTAGGAGAGAAGGCGATGGAGATATCCTGAGACGTAAGTTGATTTCTAAAGCCTAAATTACATAACATAAAAACGTCAGTGACTAAAGAGCAGACAATAAGTAACAAGTTAAAAATAATGGTGGAAATCCTGTGAGATTCTCGTTAAAAAAAAACAAAAAACAAAAACAACCTACACAGCAAGCTACTCACACGAGCACACTTACACACATAAACACACACACACACATATATATGTATATATATATATATATATATATATATATATATATATATATATATATATATATATATATATATGACATAGTGTGTGTGTGTGTGTTTGTGTAAGTGTGTGTATGTGTATTTGTAAAGGGAATATACGTTTATTAGAACCAAGACGAAAATAAGCTGGTTGAGCAGAAGCAAATGAATTGTAACATTTGCTAGAATTAATAAGCATTGAACATTAAGGTTTCACCATTATTATGAGAATGTAATTAAAATGACAGAACAATACAGAACTGTGCGCTGTGTAGACATGTTACGAACTGATACAGACATGCGCACATCAAGACACCCCACACGCACACATATATAAATACAATCGTACACACACATATACATATATGCATACATATATATATACATATATATATA
>NC_068999.1:9602190-9603038 GCF_001194135.2 Octopus bimaculoides | reverse complement strand
AGAGAGAGAGAGAGAGAGAGAGAGAGAGGAGAGAGAGAAAGAGAGAGACAGAGTGATTGATAGATAGATAGATAGATAGATAGATAGATAGATAGATAGGTATAAATCACACACATATATGTACATATATACACAAACAAAAATAGGCAAGCACATTCGCACACACAGACGCGCCTTCAAAGCGCAACAAAGAAGGCGGAAGAGAGAGAGAGAGAGAGAGGGGGAGAGAGACAGGCAGACAGGCAGAAAGCACTAGAATGCGTGAGCTGTACAAGATGTACATCGAATGCAAAATAGGAAACTAAAGGAAGGCTGAAACTAAATGGGAAGTGATTGAAGAATACAAGATGACGGCGAAGATGTTTTACGTTTGTTTACGAGCCTCGTTTCTTTTCAGGAAAATCCAGCAAGTTATTCTGAAGAGAAAACGAAGTAGAGACAGAAGAAGAGAAAGTCGTTAGGGTTGAAGTAGAGTGCGAGAGACAATGGCGTTTGTCTTTTGCTTTTAGACAGTTACTTCCTCGTACTTATTCAACTAAATTCCTTCGAACGATGTCCGCGACAAATGCTGCAAAGACTGTCAAAAGAGTGAGAAAAGAAAGAGAGAAAGAAGGGGGAAGGGGAGACGGGGAGTGGTGGAGATAGAGATGGAGACTGTACCACGCAATGGGAGAATGGCGTATGCAAACATACAAATGCAAATACACAATGATGAAACATTTAACTTGTTTGAATTACAAATGTACTACACTACGAAAGAGAACAACATATAACGGCTCTTAATTCAGCAAACATGCATTCAAAGCAGGTCGTTGATATATATATATATATATATATATATATATATA
>NC_068999.1:9599854-9601566 GCF_001194135.2 Octopus bimaculoides | reverse complement strand
TGTGTGTGTGTGTGTGTGTGTGTGTGTGTGTGTGTGTGTGTGTGTGTGTTAGCAGAAGTAACAGAGCGACTCGAGGACCGAGAGTTTTCTGCATTCACACTTATCAAACTGGTCGCTTTGTTACCTCTGCTACATTTTGATAAAAAATATACCCATATTTCAAGTTCTATTTTACCCCTTTGCATCAACATACCTGTATACACACACACACACACGCACACACCAATATACTATGCATACATATAATCACAAACGCCGATACATATATGTGTACATACGTTTTTAGAAAGGTGCCTGCTAAACCTGCTGTGAACTTGATGGTGCCAGTTACAATAATAATAATAATAATAATAATAGTAGTAATGATGATGATAATAATAACATTGTTCTGCCTTGGTATAAAAAGTGGGCTACAGCAAGTATAAGTATTCTGCTCAATACCACAGACGTGCTTGTCAGTTGTTTGACCTTAAGCAGTTGAGCATGTCCCTTAGTGGCTGACAATATGCGCATTTCTGATCACCAGCAGAAGTAGTTGGGGAGCACAGCCATGTGTTGAGAGGAATTCTTTGGGGGTTTGAATAATAGACCGCTGGAAGGATTGATGTTTCGTTCATTATCCTTAAAACAAACGTTATTCAAGGGTCTTTGGAGTAGAAAGGGCTACTCAACCTGAAGAAAATTTTTAACCAGGCCCACCTGCAAGGTCAGGCACTGTTTATCTTGACATGAGATCACTATGTTGCGCACATAGGGTGGTGATGCATGTGCCTCGTGTACCCTTATCAGACGGGTAGTCATGATGGGTATACTGGACTTCGTAAAGTTTACACGTGTCATTTTTGATGGCATGCACTGCTCTTTCCCTCAATCATAATAATAATAATAATAATAATAATAATAATAATAATAATAATAATAATAATAATAATAATAATAATAATAATAATAATAATAATAAGAAGAAGAAGAAGAAGAAGAAGAAGAAGAAGAAGAAGAAGAAGAAGCATACATACAATCATATGCGAATGACATTGAGATAGAGAATACGTGAGTGAGTGAGTGAGTGAGTAGTTAAGACTGAAATGGTGTATTAGATTGTGTATAAGAGATAAAGGGACCTGTAGAGAGGAAGAATGAAAGGCAGAAAGGGCGAAAGACAGAGAAATGGGGAAACAATGATAGATAATAGATAGGAAAGAGAACGAGGTAGAAAACTCCAAATTGGGAGCCGAACAAAAGAAGCAAAACATGAAAGAATAAACTGATTAAGAAAGAAAGAAAGAAAGAAAGAAAGAAAGAAAGAAAGAAAGAAAGAAAGGAGAAGCGAACGAAGACAACGAAAGGCACAGTAGTATCAATGCCAGGTTATAATACAAGTAAAGCCATTAGTAATAGTTGGTCAAATAATAATAGAATGGCCGAAAACTGCACTAAATGTTAAAGTCGATCTTCGTTAAGACAATGCAACAATCTGCTCAGTCGAATCCCTTTTCAGTTTTGTCTCTTCGTTAAAGAAGTCGCTTTTCTTTATCTTTTTCTCTATTTCTTTCTCTCTTTTTCTTTATATTTTTTTTTTTGTTGTGTGTCCTTACTCTTCCGATTATTCTTTGTTTTCATCGAACCTCGCCGTCTCTGTTCCCTTCCTTATCTGTGTGTAAGAGCGTGCGTGTGTCTGTAAATATATATATATATATATATATATATATATA
>NC_068999.1:9597282-9599271 GCF_001194135.2 Octopus bimaculoides | reverse complement strand
TCTTCTTCTTCTTCTTTCTCATCTCGCCGTCATACGATATATGGTGTATGCTTGAATGCATGTATGCATGTATAAATGCAAGCATACGTATACAAGTATATATAGATGTAGAAGTATATCCGTCGTATAGATTGATGTACTTACACATCCCTACAACTGCAATTATACTCACACTGACACACACACACACGTCCGTCTCTTCCTCCCCGCCATATATGTACGTTAAGCCACTTTCTTATTTTCATACTTTCTTCTCATATTATTGAGAACCGTGGAGGTAGTGGACTTGCGGTCATAGGATCGCAGTTTCGATTCCCAGACCGGGCGTTGTGAGTGTTTATTGAGCGAAAACACCTAAAGCTCTACGAGGCTCCAACAGGGAGTGGTAGCGAACCCTGCTGTACTCTTTCACCACAACTTTCTCTCAATCCTTCTTTGTGTTTCTGTTCTACCTGCATTTCAAGGGGCCAGTCTTGTCACACCATGTGTCACGCTAGATCTCTCCGAAAACTACGTTAAGGGTACACGTGTCTGAGGAGTGCTCAGCCACTTGCACGTTAATTTCACGAGCAGGCTGTTCCGTTGAACGGATCAACTGGAACCCTCATTGTCGTATCCGACGGGAAGCCACAATAATTCAGAACCGAAAGATATTTAGAAGAGACCAAGAGAAGTTCAATTTTGTATTGTTACACTCGGAAGCGAGCATTCCATTTTTTCTTTTTTTTTTTATTAAATAGATGATCTTTACTCTTTTACTCTTTTACTTGTTTCAGTCATTTGACTGCGGCCATGCTGGAGCAGCACCTTTAGTCGAGCAAATCGACCCCAGGGCTTATTCTTTGTAAGCCTAGTCGTTATTTTTTCTGTCTCTTTTGCTGAACTGCTAAGTTACGGAGACGTAAACACACCACCATCGGTTGTCAGGCGATGGTGGCGGGGGAGGGGGACAAACACAGACACACAAACATATACACATATACATATATACGACGGGCTTCTTTCAGTTTCCATCTACCAAATCCACTCCCAAGACTTTTGGTCGGCCGGAGGCTATAGTAGAAGACACTTGCCCAAGGTGCCACGTTGCGAGAATGAACCCGGAACCATCTCTAATCGAGCACACTTATGACCAAAGTTATTCGAAATAGGATCTTTTGTTGCTTTTCATTATATGCGACGCACCTAGGATCATATTATCCAACATGTAGTAGTGTATGGTTTGAAGATTTAACTGCTGTTTCTAGCAGTCTTAGTGATCATATAGTTTTACTGGTGTTTTTGCTGGTGGTGCTGGTTGCGGAAGTGGTAATGAATATGTACCTTTTTCCTTCTTGTCGTTTTAAAAGTAATTAGTTATTTATACTCAGCTATGTTTGCACAAAAATAAATCTGGAAATTTTCATGAAGGATTGGTTGGGGTAGTCGTAAATATGAAACAGAATTAACCACGAACGAAAATTAAGCAACAGACTTAAGAGTTGCTGTTGTTGGTAGTGGTGTTGTTAAACCTCATGTCATGCTTTCGTCGTCGTTGTTAAACCTCATGTCGTGTCGAACAGATCTTTGATAAAAGAGGTTCTGCTCTGGTGATTTGAAACAATATATCTAAGACTACATTATCTAAAGTGTCCTTCCTTTCTTTTAAGATGTTCTTATTGATTGTCTCGCTAATGGGTTTTTTTTTTTGTTACGATGCTGGGGTTTGTTTGACCCAGATTAAATTTATTCCTGGAGATTTATAATGAAATATTTCCCGAACATGCCAATCCCATCTATTGACCAGACATAAACTACCAAGAGCAACAACGTGAATATTAAACCAACATTACTGAATGTGTTGTGCCTTCCGTTGTTGATATCATTTTACAGGTACTGCTATTGTTTTGTTGTTTAGTAGTACAATGTATGTAGTATGGTCGTTTAAGATACATAAACACGCGCGCACACACACACACACACACACACACACACACACACACACACACA
>NC_068999.1:9595637-9597225 GCF_001194135.2 Octopus bimaculoides | reverse complement strand
ATATATATATATATATATATATATATATAAATACAAAGAGTATATATGTATGTATACACACATATATGTACATACATCTACATGTGTATATAGATGCATATCAGGGTACAGGACGTTAGGACAATGAACAACAGACAACGGAACGACCACATATGTATATATGTATGTACGTATACATATATATATATATATATATGGATATATATGCATATATATTTTTTCTATCGTTATGTCCTTTCTCCCAGGCCTTTTAGAAAAGAAAGTACCAAGAGAAAGAAACCGATGACATGGTAATATAAAGACATGCATATATGTGTATGTATGGATATATATGTACGTGCGTGGCTGCATGTGTATATATGTGTTATTCGATCGTACCATGTATGGTTGATATTGTCCTTGTTATCCTCATTGATGCTGTTTGTTCGTTTGTTTAATTTTTGTTCTTGTTTTAGTTGTTTAATCGCAGGTCGATACCATTTGATGAATTACTGTATGAAGTTTTTCAACCCATGGTTATTTCATCTTTTTACGTGCATAGAAAACTTCATTGACATAAGGTGTCCTTTCTCTGCTCAACACTGCGTCATTTAATGTAGGTTTCGCGGCCATTTTCCTTTCTCTGGTCAAATTTGATAAGTAAGAAACAAAGGTTGGTGATTGATCACTAGTAGAATAAAATAGGTTGTTTCTTTTAAGAAATATTTTACTGCACACAACAAAATTATTATTAAACAATCTCCTCTGTAATATGATCTCCATATAATCAGCTGAGAAGGTAATCGAGGCACTTCACAAATGTTAGTCATTGGAGTACATTTGCATTAGAAAACTAACATATCTTGAATAAAGAGTACGGTCACACGACTTAGTCAGACAGAAGATCCTTAAATGTACTGGCAGGCGAAAAGCAACATCCACTACATGCTAAACTGGAATGTCGAAAGCTCACCTGATATGGACGTGTATACTGTCATGTCTCCTTGTCTAAAATGTCTCTTCAGGTCAGAGATGAATGAGGACGAAAGAAAGATAAATAAATAAAACCCTGATATGACAACACGGTGACCCTTCTGTGTGTGTCAGAGGACAGGGTTCAGTGCGATTGCTGACTGTCAAGGGAGCACTACAACGATTGACCGCACCAATCACAAGAAGTGATGATGAGGATTCTTATGCTACATAATTCGATGGCAGAGAAAGTATGTAGTAAATTAAAACAGTAATTGCACATGGTGGGAATACGGTGAATTTATAAGACGTTACAGCGTTGGATAAAATGCTTTGGCATATTGGTTCTGAATTTCTGCACTTTGAGTTCAAATCCTTAGGTCAGCTCTAAATGAGCAGAGGTATGATGAAATGTGGGTCAGGCTTGGTCATATTTTCCATCAGTCATAAGCCTACTTGGAATGAGTGGAGTCGCGTGGCTTAGTGGTTAGGGTGTTGAACTCATGATCGTAAGATTGTGGTTTCGATTCCTGGACCGAGCGATGCTTTGCCTTCTTGAGCAAAACACTTCATTTTACATTATTTCAGTCCACTCAGCTGGCAAAAATAAGTAAACTTATATATATAATATACGTAT
>NC_068999.1:9591162-9592651 GCF_001194135.2 Octopus bimaculoides | reverse complement strand
CCATCTTCGTTGAGCCCTGTGTGGCTAATAAAAGAAATGTATCTATCAATCTATCTATCATTCTATCTATCTATCTATCTATCTATCTATCTATCTATCTATCTATCTATCTATCTATCTATCTGTCTGTCTCTGTCTCTCTCTCTCTCTCTCTCTCTATCTATCTATCTATCTATCTATCTATCTATCTATCTTGCTCTCGATTTTTATATCTCCCTCTCTTTCTCTCCTTCCTCGTACACATATATGCGTATATGTCTATGTGAATAAAACATTTAAATACTCTATTCATATGATATATATATACGTGCCTGCGTGTATAAATTTATGTACATGGATGCTCTATGTGTGAGTATATATGTTTGCATATTTGTATGTACGTATGTATTATGTGTCTATCTATCAAAGCAGATAAGCTTTTTCTGCACCTGTTATCAAAAGCAACAAGATTTTTTCTTCGGTAAACTGCAGTGAAATTACTTAAAGAAGGTAAAGTATGACACAAAAATATTCGAACTAACCTAAAGTTTATATATATAATATATCGTCATGCGCATGGTGAACACCGAGATTCAGAATGTCGCTTTGCTTGTTTATTTAGAATACTTTATCGCAGATATGAAATGTACAAATACTTGTGTTGCACCACTTTCCTTTACGTCAAAAGTTAAAATTTTCAGTCGATTGATAGAGATCGATAGAAAGAATTCCAGATTAATACCAGACTATGGAGCACTACCGCTATCGTAGTAGCATTGCTTTTTCCCTGATAGGTATTGAATTTTATCAACTTCAGAATAATGGAACAGAAAAAGAGAGAAGTTAGATCGACTTGGAAAAAAAAAAAGCGAGAAAGGCATGATAGTGACTTGGAAAATGTTAGAAAGAATGAGGAGGAAAAGAGAGAAGGAGAGACAGGGGTAAAAGAGACCTAAACTGAGAGAAAGTGGGGATGAAAACAGAGGATGTAGAGCTAAAGTATAGAAAGAGCTAAGTATTAAATTTTTCCCGTAAGTTACTCTAGTATTTTTGCCATCCACTCCCTAGCGGTAATAACGATCGTAATATGAAAACAAACTGAACATTCCAGACGTGCCACAGGATGTTTTCAATCAGTTTACCCAAGAAGTAAGAAGTAAGATTTTGGTATTTATTTTATTGACACCCTACTCTTCTCCATTTTAAAGTCTCCAAGTCATCACAACGCTAATTTCATAACTCACGTATTATAGACATCACACGCGCACACACAATTTACGCTAAATGTACGCAAGACATATATACATAAAACATATGTATACAGATTATCAACACAGACACACAAACACGTAGAAACTCCAATACACGAATATACACGTATGTTTTCCGTCAGGTGTCTTTTACCCTAACTACAATGGTGTTTTATTTATATTATTCAAGTGTCCTGCAAACACACACAAACACACACACATCTATATATATATATATATATATATATATATATATATAT
>NC_068999.1:9589076-9591152 GCF_001194135.2 Octopus bimaculoides | reverse complement strand
CATATATATATATATATATATATATATATATATATACACACATACATGTGCGTGTGTGTAAGTATAAATGTATTAGGATATGTATATACACACACAAATTTATGTATATATACCTATGTATACCTCTGTGTGTGTGTGTGTGTGTACGCGTGCGTGTATACGTGCGTAAGTATGTATATATTAGAATCTTCTGTTAGCATATTCTTCTCACCGTGCGAGAAATCTTTCGGGCTGAAGAGTATAATTTCATTTTGTTTACCTATTTATTTATTTATTTATGTTTGCGTATATTTATTTTTATATTATTTTATACCATTTTACGTACGTTTTCTTAATATTCAAGTTTCAGGGAAGTAAGTCATCACACATCCGTGTAAGAGAACCTCGCTCAGATTGACAAAATGAATTATGCTATTTAAACAAAACATCACGTTAATGCTGGTATGTTGAATTTTAACCCTGTAGAAGGCGCGCATTTTTGAGAACGACACATCGGATAATATTTGCCTTGGTACCTAAAAGCAGAAACGATGTTATTACATATGATCTGAGTAGGCTTGTTCGATAAAGAAATATCCGGGCGGGGGAGGGGGCAAATCAATGGTTTGGGGGAACGTAGGATAGTAATTAAATTCATCAGACTATTTGATAACTAGAAAATTACTATTTTTAAATCTCACAACGTGAGATATTCAGCAACAGTACTTTGTAGTAAAGATTGTTTGTCAACATAACATGGAAGTCCTGGTTTAGGACGAATGTCGCTGTAATTTAGTCCCAGGAGACATCGTTTCCAGCTGGCTATACGACACGATATGTGTCCTTATATTTTCGAACAAGGACATCGCGATAGACAGATATCGTTTTGAGCTGAGTGGGGGTGCTAAATTCCCTTGTTCGAAAATATAAGGACAGATCGTGTCGTATAGCCAGCTGGAGACGATGTCTCCTGGGGCTAAACTACAGCAACAGTCCTCCTAAACCAGGACTGCCATGTTATGTGGGCAAACAATCTACTATCTGATAACTGTTTTTTTCTCGTTTATCGTAAAAGTTAAACCAAAAATCAAAACTATATGCAAAGAACTGAGTGACAAAATGTAACAAGGCTGCATCATCGATTGCAGATACGTTCCAAAGAGGGTTTAAAATAATACCCGTATCTTAAGGCGGGGAGCTGCCAGAATCGTTAAAACGCCGGCAAAATACTTAACGTCATTTCGTCTACCTTCATGCTCTGAGTTCAAATTCTACCGAGGTTGACTTTACCACACAGCCTTTCGGGTTCGACAAAATAAGTACCAACTGAGCACTAGGGACCAATGTAATTCACCTACACCTTTCCCCGACATTGCTGGCATTGGGCCAATATTTTTAAATAGATATTACTTTATTTTCTAAGACAGCGAGCTTACAAAATCGTTAGCATGTCGGACAAAATGCATCTTTAAGTTATGAGTTGAAATTCCGCAGACTTTGTCTTTTCCTCGTACCTGAATCGACAAAATAATTAACATTTCAGCACTGGAGTCAATCTAATTGACTACCCACCTCTTACAAATATTCAGGCCTTGTGTCTATAGTACAAAGTGATATTTATCATATACGGCGGTGTGCATGGTGTTGAAGAAGTTCAACTATTTTTGAACAAATTTGTAAAACATGTCCATCATTTTCAGTCCACACAACGCCCATCCCAAGTAGGCATGGCCTTTCCCTATGAGAAACACTGCCTACAGGGCAGGAACGAAACAGCTAGTCAGTTTTATTATGCACTTCTGATTATACTGATGTATCAGTTTACATCTTTGAGGATTGGCCCATCTGAGAGTTATGTAGCTTCATCAAGGACACAGCAATGTCAGCGTTAATAGAAAAAAGTCGGTACAAGTGAACTTGTGGATGGATAACGTACCCTCTGTACACGGACAACAATGGTCTTACGGACATACAATTCACTTTCACAGGCATACACTCATATATACGTACATATATATATATATATATATATGTACATACATACAAACACACACACATATATATAAGTATATACATATATATATATATATATATATA
>NC_068999.1:9588498-9588917 GCF_001194135.2 Octopus bimaculoides | reverse complement strand
GTGTGTGTGTGTGTGTGTGTGTGTGTGTGTATAGAAATACGCAAACATGAATGTATATGCGTGTATATTTTATGCATCCGTGAGCGTGGGTGTGTGGATGTGCACAGGTATATATGTGTGTAGATTAGTAAAAGTGTGTGTGTGTGTGTGTGTGTGTGATTGAGTGTCTGTATTCAATCTTCGAATGTAGACGTCTGCTAAGAAAATTAAAGAAATATATTCATACATACATACACACAGACGCTCACACATGTATATATACATGCATACACACTCACACACACACACACACACATACACAAACATACACACACACACAGGTACAAACACATATATATGCATGTATATATGTACATATATATACACACATATATATATATATATATATATATATATATATATATATATATATATATATA
>NC_068999.1:9586381-9588209 GCF_001194135.2 Octopus bimaculoides | reverse complement strand
TATATGCCTTGACAGACAACGAAGACAACGAGAGAGAGGGAGAGAGGGAGAGAGGGAAGAGGGAAGAGAATGAGGAAATGGGATAAGGCGTGTGTGTGTGTGTGTGTGTGTGTGTGTGTGGCAGAAAAATTTAAAAGTATTATAATAATCAAGTTTAATCGGTGAAGAGTCTCAAGGATATAAGGAGAAAAACCAATATTCTGTGAGAAAATATGTAAACAAGACTAATGGGAAAGCTGAAAGATAAAGGAACTAACGTGTAATTGAAACGCAAACAGTGAAATAGAAATAGGCTTGGTTGGGTGCGGGCGTTTATTATTGTTGTTGTTGTGGTGATGATGATGATGATGATGATGATGATAATCGTCATCATCGTCATCGTCATCATCATCATCATCATTATGACCACCATATCAACGTCAAGAAGGCAAGAAGATTATGAGAACGAAAGCTTACAGTTAAGTGCTATGCTAATGCCTGTTCTAATTATGATGATGATGATGATGATGAGGAGGAGGAGGAGGAGGAGGAGGAGGATGACGATGATGACGACGATGATGACGACGATGATGACGACGACAGTGATGATCTTGTTGACGACGACGACGATGACGACGAATATCATAGTCGTCATCGATCGAGACCGTCTTTGTTTTTTGTTTGATGTTTAGCCCCAGGTCAAATATTCCTGATAGAGCGGGAATAATGGCCTGCAAATAAGATCATATTTCTTTCTATCTTACCTCTCCCTACAGTAACATATAAGACGGGAAAATACGAAATAATGTAGTCCGACATATCTGTAAAATAAAAACAGGATGGTCATGCCTGGAATGCAGGTATGCATAATCGTTAACGAATCGGACAAAATGCCTTGTAATGTTTCCTCCCACGCTTTACCTTCTGGGTTCATATCCCGTGGACGACAACTTTGCGCTTCATCATTCCGGAGTTAATATAAAGGCGAGCTGGCTGAATCGTTAGCACGCCGGGCGAAATGCTTAGCGGTATTTCGTCTGCCATTACGTTCTGAGTTCAAATTCCGCCAAGGTCATCTTTGCCTTTCATCCTTTCGGGGTCGATTAAATACGTACCAGTTACACACTGGTGTCGATGTAATTGACTTAATCGCTTTGTCTGTCCTTGTTTGTCCCCTCTATGTTTAGCCCGTTGTGGGCAATAAAGAAATAAGAAACGTTAGCACGCTGGGCGAAATGCTTAGCGGTACTTAGTCTGTCTTTACGTTCTGAGTACAAATTCTGCTGAGGTCGACTTTGCGTTTCATCAATTCGGGGTTGATTAAATAAGTACCAGTTGCACACTGGCGTCGATGTAAATGACTTAATCACTTTGTCTGTCCTTGTTTGTCTCCTCTATGTTTAGATCCCTGTGGGCAATAAAGAAATAGATATAATATATATTATAGTACCTTCCACTTGATTACAGTTCTTGTACCTAAGTTACAAACAATCATTCATCGAAATATTGAAATAAAATAAAGAAGACGATGCTCTCGAGCAGAGATACAGTTGATCATAGTGTCTGTTCCGTCAGGATGAATTGACTCAGGGCTAAACATCAATAAAAATAAAGACAACCATCGTCTTCATCATTACCGTTTTCTTCGTCATCGTTGTTGTCATCACCGTCTTTAAGCTCACCAAATTATAATTAGTTATGTAGCTCAACGGTACATTGTTTCTGCTAAATTGTAAATTGCGTATGCAGCTGTGTGGTTACAAGCGTTTGTTTTGCGACCATTTAGCAACAGATTCGATCTCACAAAGCGTGATGTTTCCACAATAGCATTTCGTTGCGTATGAGAGAT
>NC_068999.1:9584226-9585564 GCF_001194135.2 Octopus bimaculoides | reverse complement strand
GGAAAATGAAAAAAAGCCAGAATGCTTTTCATTTTCCTATTATTTCTCCACGTGCGGTTAACACAACCTCACCATTTACTGACATATATATATATATATATATATATATATATATATATGACACACTCACTTTAAAGCACACACACACACATCATGTATATACACAAGGCAGAGAAATCTTATTAAACACCGATCGTCTACCTCCGTTTATTAAACCAAGACTACGTCCATATATTTGCTCAAATCTCACCCTCTGTTGCCCGCTCGTCTGCTGATTCGAACTTACACAGTTCTGAACCACACACGCCACATTCTCAAATACCCCTGATACCTACTATACCCGGATATAAACTCACCCGTTCTTCCAGTGTCCTAATTTTATTCTTCTAACCCCTCTCCACATTCCACCTATAGAATTAATATCATACACACACCTTTTATCCTGGTATTTTTCACTCTTGTCTTCTTTGCTAACCACTTCCGCCATCACTCATCGCACTCTCTCTCTCTTTCTCCTCCCCTCTCTTTCAGTTTCTCTCTTTTCCTCCTCCCCTCTCAATTTCTCTCTATTTCTCTCGCTCCATCTCTCTTCAATTCTCTCTCCTCCTCTCAGCATCTCTCACTCTATCTGACACTTGCTCTGTCCCACCTTGCGAGCTGAGTATATTATCTTATTCTAATTTATTTAATATTTGTTTCATCCGCTTAATTTATTTACATTTTCGACATATTTGCATTGTGTTGGATACCGTGGATGTCCTAATCGAAATAAACTGTTGTTTGTTGTTCCCTAACGTTGGTGCTTCTTTTGTTGTCGTTTTTGTTGTTGTTGCTAGGTCACTAGGGTCACTAGGTCCTCTCAAATTAACGAAACCTATGATCAAAGGTTTTTCAGTCGTGACCATCTCACTTTTTCCCTCCCACATCCAGGGAGAATTTCTATATGATGAGGTACTACAACGAGCCCTTCTTCTACTTGTTGTTTCCCTTCATTTTAGTCCCTGCTCTCGGGGACGTCTTAACAGGATTATAAGAATAGGAATACGAGCAAATCAAAGAAGTGCGACCAATAGAATTGACATATTGACAGCAACCTTAAACAAACAAGGATTAACATTGAGTCCTGAAATACGTGGAACTTCCGGGTAACAATTCAGTATGTTCAGGCCTGCAGGCAATCAGCCATGGTCCAGCACATCTATCTTATAATTTGTTTCACTTATTTTACTGCGGCCATTCTAGGACGCCGCCTTGAAGGCTCTTAGTCGAACAAATCAACCTCAGGAATCATTTTTTAGGCCCAGTACTTATTCTAACTGTCTCTTTTGCCGAAGCTAT
>NC_068999.1:9573233-9576377 GCF_001194135.2 Octopus bimaculoides | reverse complement strand
ATATATATATATATATATACATATGTACGCATGTATATATATATATATGTGTATGTGTGTATGTATATATACATGAATGTGTGTGTATATATGAATGTGTGTGTGTGTGTGTGTGTTTGTGTGCGTGTGCGTGTGTGCATTTATGTGTCTGTGTTTGTTTCCCCAACCATTGCTTGACAACCGACGTTTTTGTATTTACGTCCCTGAAACTTAGGTGTGGCAAAGAGGCCGTTAAAATGGGTACCAGGCTTACAAAGAATAAGTCCTGGGATCGTTTTGATCGACAAGTGATAGAATAAAAGAATAAAATATAAAGAATATAGACAGATAGATAGACAGACAGGCAGACAGACAAACAGACAGACAGACAGATAGATAGACAGATAGATAGATAGATAGATAGATAGATAGATAGATAGATAGATAGATAGATAGATAGATAGATAGATACGTATGTGTAATACCCGTTCCTTAGCAATAGCTCTGCTTCTAATGGCGGAGACATTTTAATATTCACTACGGTTTGTAAATTTGCTTGAACGTAAGATAAGATTGCACTATGTATGTATGTATGTATGTATATTAATGTTTATACACACATGCATGGTATTTCTTGAATTTAACCGAAGTAATGTCAAGCGAAAGGTAAAGTTTATTGAAGTTACATTTCAAAGAGAATAGATTACAGACATCAATATTTGACATACATACTCGAATGATCTTTGCTATTTTGATGTGCAGATTATATAATTAAAAGACAGAGTTTTAAATACAATAATTAAAACGAGTTGGAAAACAACTATTTCAAATTAACGAAATACAATAATTATATAATTTTAATTGCGATAATTGGAAATAAATTTTAGAAAAGCATAAATTAAATAAAACAAAAATAGTTTTAAATAATTCATCTAATTATATATATTGACTATAAATGACTCTACGATATGAAGCTATAGCTTCTAGTACATCCAAAATACCACAGATTTACGAGGAGCATAATTCTGTGCAAAACAACACGTTCAAGTACTGCGTTATATCTTCTCATAATTGGTCTCATAGTTTAAAGCGAAATGGTTTCTGTTAAAGGGACACAGGGACCAGATTAGGGCTTCAATTTGATTAGGGTAGAGCGTCATATACTGTTAGATTCTAAGTTTAAAAATAATGAGCTCTTTGGTCAATCTGGTGTCTACAAAAGATAGACCAGAAACCAAATTATTTTATTGTATAGCTATTCATCGGAAGGGAAGGCAATACTCATGATGCTTTGTGAGAGGAACCACACCTGAGATTATAAGAGAAAGAGGTCTTGAGCAGAAACCCCAGCAGGAACTTTGGAACAAAGAGAATGCCACTACAAGCACAGATTATACCACGTGTTTAGAACGTGTTCAGACACGTTCCTTCAACTGTGACAGAGTTAACGTGCGGCGCGATATATATTGCCACGTGATATTAAAGAACAGACGTAGCTAGGAACTTATAAAACTTCTAAACTCAATCACGCAGTAATTCTCAGTTAGTCAAATTTTATCCCAAACAGATACTAATTTGAGCCATGTTCTCTGTAAAAACAAGAGGGTATTTTAGTTTCGAGATCAAAACTTCTCTTGAACTCCTGTCAGAAGCAAGACAGTTGCAACATAGCTCCACGTTTTAATATCTCAACTTTTGAAAATCAGAGAAAACCGTGAAACGGGTGAGGTTTTTAAAAGTTTAATAACGATAACAAAAAATCTAAACGAATCCCAGTTTATTTTCAATTCTGTTTTTGACGAGATGAAAGCTTTTTCAGCAATGTACTCGATGGAAGAAGTGTGAGTACCGTAAGAGGTCACTGCTGAAAAATAAACAAGATTCGGTCGCACTCCATAAGAATATCTTGGTCAGCTAATGAACTTTTTAGCCTCGTATATTCATGATAAAATCTTTCATTCGCCAAGTAATGTTCGCGTTGGTGATGTTTCACCGTGATCAGATACGATCAAGTACGTCTACAATCAAAACCACCCACACTGTGAAAATTCTGCCTTCTTTCTATACCAAGAAAACCAGGACACTCTAGTATCTGTCTATTTATTTTCCGGGGACGGTGAAATGACCTATGCGTGACTTTTCACTGATAATTCGTTTTGGAAATCACGTGGAAGCTCCATTATTAGACATTAGAGTAACAGGTGTAGTGTTCGGAGTTGTCGGATTGTAGAGTCTCAATGAGGGAGTCTTTACGCGTAAACTGGTACGAGTCATGGAGATATTATAGGAGCAGATACACAATGCCAGGAAAAATAGTTGTATGTTATATGGTTTTAACAGGAAAGATTTTAACAAAGGTCTGCAAAGTGGAAGATTTTACGTAGGAGTAAATGATTAACAACAAAAATAACATCGACATGAACACTGAGCAGCTGAAAGACACTTGAGGCACAACCTATAGTCTGCTTTAGAATAAAATATCATGTATATGTATGTATGTATGTATGTATATATGTATGTGTGTATGTATGTATATATGTATGTATGTATTTATGCATGTATCTATGTGTGTGTATGAATGTGTCTACGTATGTATACGTCTATATGTGTCTGCACGTATGTATGAATGTATGCATGTGTTTTCTATCGTTTCTTTCACTTGTTTCAGTTGGACTACGGCCATGCTGGGGCACTGCCTTGAAAGTCTTAGTTGAGCATATCGACAGGAATACGTATCTTTTTACGGGGACGCAAACACAACAGTACCGGTTGTTAATCCGTGGTGGGGGAGAAGTAAGTACACAAAGACATACACACACATAGATACGTACCCACATAGATATATACACATACATACAACGAGCTTGTTCCACGTCCTCTTGCAAATCTACTCCCAAGATTTCGTCGGCGCGATACTGTGATACAAGACATCCGCCCAAGGTGCTACGCTGTGGGACTGAACCCGGAACCACATATATGTGGAGGTTTGTAAGTCTGAATATGCGTATACATAAACCCAGCCACATGTATATATGCATATGTATATGCACATAAATATATTATACATAAAGAGGCACACATGCACATACATATACATATATAACACACACACACTATATATATATATATATATATATATATATATATATATATATATATATATAT
>NC_068999.1:9567086-9572656 GCF_001194135.2 Octopus bimaculoides | reverse complement strand
ATATATATATATATATATATATATATATATATATGTGTGTGTGTGTGTGTGTGTGTGTGTGTGTGTGTGTGTGTGTGTGTGTGTATATTTGAAGAGATAAAGATAAATAAGAATAGGAAAAATGGTGTATGAGGAAGATATAAAAACTAGTTGAAATAGGGAAGAAATGAAAGGTTTTATCATAATTTCATTTTGAAATAATTGCAATTTGATGCTAGTTTATTTTAAGGATTTCTATGGAGTTTATATGAAGACATACACACACACACAAACACACATGCACAGCGCACACAAGTGCATAAATACACACACACACACACACACACACACACACACACACACACATATATATATATATATATATATATATAATTATACGCATATCTACATATAAATACATGCATGTTTATATATGTATATATACATATGCATGTATATATACCTATATATATATATATATGCATATATATGTATACATGTATATATATATATGCATATATGCATATAAATATATACATATATGCTGATGCATATATATTCATATACGTATACACGCTTACTTGATATTGAAATCTACTCATATTTCTAATAAAATTGTCAATATTTCATTAGATTTATCTTTATTCGCAGACAATTCTGATTGTGTGTGTTTGTGTATGTGTTTGCGTGAGTGTTAAGTTGTATGTGTGTGTGTATGTGTGTTTATGTATATGTGTATATTTATGTGTACAAACATACACACGAACAAATTGAAATGCCATAATTCTTACTCATATACATGCAAACAGACGTAAGGTAATAGTTTCTGGAACACATGGCCCTGTGTTCGATCTCACAGCAAGTTGCAAGGTGACTCCTTTTATGATGTCTCCTGAAGACAACAAAGAACTGTAGCGAAATGGCATCGGTGGAAAGGTGCAGCAGCCGCACGTGTGTCTATGTGCACGTTGATATGATTGTGTATGTGTTAGTGTTTGTATGTGTGTGTGTGTGGTGTGTATATGTGTGTGAGGGAAAGAGAGAGAGAGAGAGAGAGAGAGAGAGAGAGAGAGAGAGAGATTGCGTTTGAGGATTCGGCGATCGTTTTCGGGAGCACATTTGAAGTAAAATGCTACGTAACCCAGGTGAACTTCGCGCCAATCACTTTCACACACGCCATAATGTTATTCACTTCTCAATGTGCGGCGTATCGAAATAGCATGGAAGCTGATGGTAAAAGCAAGGGGATGGAAGTTGTGTCATATAGGAACTTGGCACCGTGTTAACGACAGGTTTACATAAAAGATTCTCCTTCTAAGCCTACGCCTATTTTTTGTACAGTAATCCCTTTCTGGCCCTTCAAGTCTGCTTTTGCCTGAATTTTCCCCTTTATATCACCTTCGCCTTCACCCGATTTTCCTCCGCATCACATCCCTCTTTCCACTCTATATCTTCTTGAGCAAAACACTATTTTTCACGTTGCTCCAGTTCACTCACAGTTGCCAAGCTCTGTTGGTATTTCTCTCTCCCTTCTATAACATTAGTTGCGTGAAGAAGGGAGCCTGATATGCATGGGTGACTGCTTTTCTTCCAGAAGCAACCTTACCTGGACTTGCACTCTTGAGGGTAAATTTCGAGGTGCAATCCCATGGTCTTACATGACAGAAATGGGTCTTTTCACTATATATATAGTGGTGCACCAGCATGACCGCAGCCACCTGGCTGAAACACATAAATAAATATATATATATATATATATATATATATATATATATATATATATATATATGCATATGTGTGTACGAGCGTGTATATATAAAGATAGATAGATTGATAAATAAATAAATAGACAGAAAACTATTAATGTGTGTGTGCTTGTGTGTGTATGTGTATGTGTGTGTGAGTGTGTGTGTGTCTGCGTGTTTGCGTATACGCTTGCGTGCCTTCGCCTGTACTAATATAATAGTATCGCATAGAAGTTTATTTTTAAATATTTGTTCATAACTTATTGAAAAGAAGGTCAGACAGAGTCTGTGTCCTTTGCAGAACGTCCGCATCTCATAGAACCAGTGCAGCTGATGCCCAGTCTAAACATTTTCAGGTTAATGTATTCTGGAGACAAAGCATGAACGCAGATGGAAACGGACGTTTTGTTGTCGCAATGCTTGCATTAGTGGGAATTTCCTGAAGACCCCTCTGAGACAAGGTGATGATGTTAAATAGGACAGCGTATTAAGTCTTGCCTAAAGTATGTTATTGACTGTCTTGTATTTAAACTTCAGATCTATAATTTACCTTTATTAATTTATTCTCTATTGCGTGGTAGATTTTTGAAGTCAGATAAAACGCCATTTCGTTATTTCGTCATCTATTTTTAAGTGATGATTTCTTATCACATGGGGTCAAAATTGTCTTTATTCTTGCCGATGCCGATATGTAAATAGTTGCGGTAGACGTTTATTCAATAATCTAAAAGTCTATCGAATAATCATGCTTGTTTAATCGAATAGACAAATCCTTCGAATATGTGTTATGTACTTCTGTTAACTATCATTTGTACAAGTTATAAATATAGGTTTCGAATTTTGGCCAGCAATTTCGGGGATGGGATTAATGGATTTCATTAACCCCAGTGCTTAGTTGGAACTTATTTTATTGACCCCCCAATGGATGAAAGGCAAAATCGACCTCAGCGGAAGTTGAACTCAGAACGTAAAGATGAAGGAAATAAGCAAAGCATTTTCTCCAGCTCCGTAAAGCTTCCTAACAAGTTTTGTCCGGCGCCATAACGCTGTCTTACAAGTTATGAATATTCGTTTCAAATTTTGGCACAAGGCCAGCAAGGAGGGGTAATTCAATAACATCGACCCTAGTGCTCAACTGGTACTCATTTTATCGATTCCGAAAGAATGAAAGGCAAGGTCGAACTCGCCGAAATTTGAACTCAGACGGTAAAGATGGACAAAATGGCGTTAAGCATTATACCTCACACGCTGACATTTCCGCCAGTTTGTCGCCTTACAATTTATAAAAATTGCAATAACCTAAGAACGCTCGTGAAAATTCGCATTTCATTCGAAGCTGGGTCAATCATACGCAGTTTCTAAAAGTAACGTCAGGAACGGAGACGGTCCAGAAATTAAGTAAAACATTAATAGTGGAGGGCAAAATAATGGTAGCCCGATTGATCCTGAGAAGTTTAGTAATTAACATCGTTATTAAGTCAGACTTTCATGGTGATTACGCTCCACTTGCAGTTCATTTGGAGATCTATAAGTAATTCGAGTTTGGAGCGTTTCAATTGCCAAAGTTACAAGTTGTAAACGATTACCTGTATATTGGCAAAGTTAGCAAAGCTATGACCAATGTTTTTCTTTTTTCTTTTACTTTGTCATTTTGACTGCAGCCATACTGGAGGACCGCCTTTAGTTGAGCAAATCGATCCCAGGACTTATTATTTGAAAGCCTAGTACTTATTCTATCGATCTTTTGCCGAACCACTAAGTTACGGGGACGCAAACGCACCAGCATCGGTTTTCAAGAGATGTTAGAGTGGGGACAAACACAGACACATAAAAACATACACGCTCACACATACATACATACATACATACATACATTCATATATACATGCATGTATATATATATATATATATATATATATATATATATATTCGACGGGCTTCTTTCGGTTTCTGTCTTCCAAATCCACACACAAGTCTTTGGTCAGCCCGATGCTGTAATAGAAGACACTTGCCAAAGCTGCCACGCAGTGAGACTGAGCCCGCAACCATGTTGTTGGTAAGCATACTTATAAATATGTAGAAATATTTCATGTTTTTAAATTGGCCCATGCATCTCGCAATTTTGATGCTATCAAGATAAAATTATAAATTTTCCAAGTGGTTACATTGCATATTACGAAAATAATTTTTAGTATAGGGAATGTGAAACTGACGTAAGAGCAGTCGGGCGTAAGCTAGGCAAACTGTTAACAAGTAGTGAGTTGTTGATTGGTAGATACTAAGAAATCCTGGAGACAATATGTTAAGGACAAGTAAAAGCAATAGACGCTCAAAGATAGAGCCGTGAGCGTCGAAGCATGACTGCAAATGAAATTATTTCACCAGCTGATACTATCTCCAGAAGGCCAACAACCCTTTTGTCATGCGAATCCTTTCGACTGTTTCTCTTAGACAACCTGGCTGTCGTCAGAAATGGTATGAAAGTTTTGACACATCGGTTTTGGCTCCAACCGTTTCGCGTGGTTGATTCAAGGCTAACTTATATGACGTCAGGCGTCCTCATGTTTGTCGCGTTCTTATCACCGTCTTTTTTTCTCTTTTCCTGTTTATGTGCGTGAGCATGTTTCTCTATTTGTGTATGAGGAAAGGGAACCTGCCTACGTCAATCGTGTGCAATTATTGAAATGTAGTCTCTCTCTCTTTCTCATGGTCTCTAATTGAATATAAATATCTCTTATTTCCTTATCGCCCACAAGGGGCTAAGCTTAGAGGGGACAAACAAGGACACACAAAGGGATTAAGTCGATTACATCGACCCCAGTGTGTAACTGGTACTTATTTAATCGACCCCAAACGGATGAAAGGCAAAGTCGACCTCGGCGGAATTTGAACTCAGAACGTAACAGCAGACGAAATACCGCTAAGCATTTCGCCCGGCGTGCTAACGTTTCTGCCAGCACGCTGCCTTCTCGATGCCAGTAACATACACGTTTCTAGCATCCGTGTGTGTGTGGGGGGGGGTGTTTACCTTCAGGTCCAAAAATGTATTTCGCCAAAACAGGTTTAAAATTTTGAGCGTCCAACCAGAGGCAACGAATCAATTCATTCCGTAACCAAAAATTGTAAACTTAAGTCCAGCTAACAAACTCCAGTATATCAAGTTTCGTCAGAACATCGATAAACCCTACTTCACATTTAAAAAAGTAAACGCACTTATATATTTTATGAGGTGTACTGTTTTTTTTATACTCTCATACATTACCGACCGCCATGACGGTTATCTCTCCAGTGAACCCTCTAAACAAGGAACGTAAACTGAGTCCATAACGAAATACAAAAACTTAAACTAATAACTTATATAATAATTTCGTATGTGTATTTCGTGTGCAAGATTCTTGATGTGGATACGTGTGTTGAAAGAAATACAATTAAACCTTGGGAGAGGCATTATGTCGGTAATAAACACACGCACTGGTTCAGTCCTTTATTATATAATAATAACTTATTAGTAATAACTTAAACAAATAAGCTATTATTGATGAAGAGTTTCTTGAATAATTATTGTATTTTGTATGTATGAAACGTTCTTGTAATTAATTCATTTTTGTTGGTGGTGGAAATAATTTTTTCTGGGTGAACCGTAATTTGATTAAATTTTCCTTCTCTAATAATATTTGTTTATAGTTAACACTGTTACGTACATCAATATACATATGTAAAAATATATATGTATATATGAATCTAGATGTATATCTATATATAGGTATATATGTACACATACACACACACACATACACGTAGATACATACATATATATATATATATATATATATATATATATATATA
>NC_068999.1:9559476-9562908 GCF_001194135.2 Octopus bimaculoides | reverse complement strand
CACACACATATATATATATATATATATATATATATATATATGTGTGTGTGTGTATAATATTAGGGAATAAAGTCCAAAACTTACAGGGAAAAATTCAATTTAGCAATACTAAATGAAGTTTCCCACTATAAAATATATCTGTATAATTTAGAGAAATTTTAGTACTTATCTATTTGAAACTATAGCCACGAAACGTGCGTAATCATTTTATACCATTTACTAGTTTTTCTTTCATGTATTTTATTGATTTTTTTTAATAAAGTTTTTATGATATATTTATTTTCTAGAGGGTATAAATCACATTCTTCTTTATTGAATTATTTAGTAGTGTTTTTTCTCTAAATTATTTTAATGAAGGATAGTAATAGCAAACAATGTTGAATAAGCAGTGGAAATGCTGTCGAACTATCAATTTTCGACTCAATTGAATTGAAATAAAATGAATCTAATCCTTTTTCTTTGTCTTTCTGGAGACAAAAGACCAACCTATTTATCACCCAGAACCGGTTTCAATTGCAGCAGGTCATTGTTTACTTCCCCTCGATCCGAAGAAAATTTTATTTAATGAAGAATTCTTCTTGTCTTTTCTTGTGTTGATTCTTTCACACATACACATACGCACACACACACACACACACACACACACATACGCTCATAAACACATACGCACACACAAACACGCACACGTGCTCATACACATCCTCCCATTTAGAGCAATTCTTAAAAAGTTGGTGATAGAACTCTGTATAATTATGCTTCAGAGTAAAGCAAAAATCGAGTAAACACATAAATAAATATACAGATACATATGTAAATGTATATGTAGATATAGTTACATAGATACAGACACACATGCTTATACAAGTATATACATATGTATATATTCGCACATTTGCGTGTCTCAATCCGTATATGTTTTATTTGTATGTGCGCCTTTTATAGGTGGTAACCTTACGATTCCACAAACGTGTAACGGTGACGTAAGCACAAGTACAGGTATGTATATGATACTTTAAATGTGTTGCCCCAACAGGGCCGTAACCCATTGACTTAAGGCAGTAATACAATATATTCATATAAAAAAATTACCTGTGTAAACAAGCCAAATGTCAAAAAAAGTGTGAGGGAGTTTAAGTGACGTTGTTTGAAATCAATGCCTTTTGCAAGTGTCTGGCGTGTAGTGAAAGAAAATATCTACCACTCTCAATGAAAATTAAATAACTGTCTCAAGTTGTCTCGACTACATCTCGAGTATCATATACACATTTCCACAAGATAATAATCCATTTAGTTTATTTTCCCAAAGCACAAAGAAAGCTGTAAGACTGGTGGTAACCTCAGAATTAATAGAATCTTTAGATTTATTTTATCGACTGTCAGGGTCATATCTAGTTAGAGTTACTATCAGTGTTATGATGTAACGTAACAGATGCAGTAAAATATTCAGCTTAACATTGTGTTACTGTCTCGATCATCAGCGCCAAAATTAAAATAGAACACTCGTGATGTCAAGGAAGTAAAATGACTTACCTAGAAAGCATTTAAGAGGACACTAAAACCTGCCAAAATTGACAGTCAAATGTGTATCAGCTTTCACTCTCTAGTGTTTCAAATAAAGGATATATCATTTTTGTTCAACTATTTTGAACAATCATGTACAATTGTTAAATAATAATAAAAATCTTCAATTTCATTATTTCCAATTTCCCCAGCGATAGATATATCCACAGTCGTACGAATTGTTATGGTTATAAAAACATTAAATTTTAGCTAGCTGTAACGTTTAGCCGAGACAAGGGAAATAATTCCAAACGTTTCGGGATATTTTAGCTTCATTAGCAGAAGTATAGTTATCACCATTGATTGTTAGCACTGTAATAACTGGTTTGCTGTATAGAATGTCACGCAAAAGATTTGAAAGCGACAATAAATTGAAATCATTGATAATTCAAACGTATATATAAAGCATCATATATATATATATAATGTAAGAATGTATATATGAGCATGTGTGCGTATGTATATGTGTGAATGGATGTTTATGCCTATTTTACTGGAAAATATGGTACCAGTCAAGTACTGGCGTAGCGTGATCGATCTATCCCCGCCCGCTTTAATTCCTGAACTTGGGCCTTAATCAGAACCAAATATCATCATCGTCATCATCATAATTATTGGTATTATTATTATCATTACTATGACGAAGGTGGCGAACTAGCAGAATTGTTAGCAAGCCGGGCGAAATGCTTGGCAGCATTACTTCCAGGCTTACCTTCTGAGTTCAATTTACGCCGAGATCTACTTTGACATTCATCCTTTCAGAGTCCATGGCATAAACACTAGTTATGCACTGGGGGTTGATATAATCGATCATTCCCCTCCCCCCAGATTTCAGACTTTGTGCCTATAGTAGAAAGAATTAATACTGTTGTTGTTGCTGCTTTTGTTACAATTTCTATTATTATTGGGAAAATGATGGTAAAGTCAGGAGACCAATGAAAATGTTGATGGACTCCGTTGAGGCTCTAACAGTAATTCGGTTCGTTTATATTATGACACAATTTCAAACATCACTAATGTCCTTGGACAAAATTTGCCTTTCACCCCGTCTCTCGTAACCAATAAAAATTCCTTTAAAATACATAGTATTTTCATGCCTAGTCGAATAAAAGGCAATAATGATTTGGTGAAAGATACAAATACAGATTAGGGAACAATTCTATAGTTCAAATATAACAAACACAGAATAATATTACGCTGAGATAAGCGCACCCAGAAGGGATATAACGGGATATATAATGGAGGAATGGCGTAGGATAAATAAAAAGGAACGTGTGCTTCGATTTAGTGTTTGTGTTGTAGTGTAGAGGTGGAGAAATCATATGAGGTGTAAAAGCGAAAAAAAAAATTTCTCGAATACAATGAGATATAAGATAGGAAGACAAACATTTCTGAATGTTTTAAGTGTACAGGGAAACGCCTTCAGTAAAGCAAACAAACACGACCTCGAACAGAAACACACAAACAAATACACATAGAATTATATAACACACACACACTCACACGTACACACACGCACATACACACTCACATACAGGGAGCACACGCAAAAGCATATAAAAATGCATTCACAAATATTTGATTGTTTACAATGGTATTCAAGAATACCGTTATATTTTAGATACACCGTGTATATACACATATATATACGTGCATACTTGTACTCTTTTGCATATACATATATCCTTCTATACGAACAAGAGCGTGTTTTTAAACAGCAGCAAAAACGAATTAAATATATTTAGAGTATTAGCATGCGTCAGTGCACTAAACAATAATAAAATTGAATACGCACACCATAAAAAATTAAACACACACAGAGATATATATGTGTATGTATATATATATATATATATATATATATATATATAT
>NC_068999.1:9553037-9554864 GCF_001194135.2 Octopus bimaculoides | reverse complement strand
TATATATATATATATATATATATATATATAGGCACAGGAGTGGCTATATATATTGTTCCGGGTTTAGTCCCACTGCGTAGCACCTTGGGCAAGTGTCTTCTCCTATAGCCTTGTGAGTGGATTTGGTAGACGGAAATTGAAAGAACTTCTGTGATTTTAGGGTTTATTTATTCATTACTGGGCAGTTTAGCTTAAAGGTAAAGCCCCTGACACGTTATCACAGGGAAGTGAGTACGAGTCTCATGGCTGACTGGTAACGAAATTTTTTGCAATATATGGATAGCTTATCCTGTTCATATTATCGTATTTGCATTATCATGCTTTTGAGAATAATTTATGTTCTGTATCATTCAATACATCTCAACGCTTCAGAAGCAAACTTTGTTTACTTTCATCGTAAGTTGAATTTACATGTTTTATCTTGCATGTCATAGATTTTTGTAGGTCTCTTCATGCTTCAACGTATTTGAAATATAAATTAGAAAATCAGTTGTAGAAATGTTGAAGTTTCTCTTGGATCTACAAAACTAGTCTGTGCTTAGGCACAGAATAGGCCTCCAGAGGCTAAATCTAATAATTTACTCAAGTACAAGACATTTTGATTTTCTTGTAGGGAGGGCATAGTATACACATAACCGTTTAGGGATCAAACACCACATCGTATCACTCAGTCAAACTTCGTTGAAGGATGCAGCATATGCCATTGATCCAGTATAGGACAAATCATTTACTTTATCAACAACAAGAATCAGTAACGTCAAATTTGATATCAACGGGATTTGAACTTCGAACATAAAAAAGGGACGTAACCAGATGTCACTGCAAAAGCAATTTTGAGGTCAAACTAACGAATTTGACTAACCATAGCGATCATATAAATAACGGCAACTATAAACAATTTACAGCGTGGACTAGTGAAGGCTATGAAAATAAGGAGTTGTTAGAATAGGAAAGGGGACAACAAGCAACAAAAACGCAAACAATAAACATGAAACATTATATTACAAAAGAACCAACAAGCAAAACATTTTCAAGAAGCAGCTAAGAGATACACCAACAATATGTGTGTGTGTGTCCGTGAATCTATATATGTATATATATACATATATATACATATATACATATATATATATGTATATATGTATATACATGGATATAAGTACCTATCAGTATATATAGAGATTATATATATATATATATATGTTGTTGTACTTGGGGATGGTCATATTGCCAGTTTAGCCAATAAAAACACACGCACTGTATATTTGGTGTTAATTTGCTTCAGCTTTATATTACATTAATCTTAATCTTATTTCGGCCAGAGTTCTTTCGTCACACTTCTGTGACCTCATCAGTGGTCCTTTGTTTCCTTCCTTCTTATGTGTGTCTCACCTTGCTAAATATGCATACATATACATGTATATATACACACACACATACGTGTGTGTGCGTGTGTGTGTGTATGTGTAATAAATAAAAGTAAACAGAATGAAAAGTAGTATTCACTGTCATGGCTGAAAGGGTGTTATTAATTTGAATTATGGTCGTATTTTTTGCGGTTGCTGCTGTGGTTGGGGATGTGCGTTTCTGTTTATATATGTGTAATGATGTTTTTTTTTTTATATATATAATCGTTTCCATTGTCACTGCAACGTTAACAAAGGCAGACCAGGAGATAGAAAAAAAAACATCACTGTATACATAAACATAATTTAAAAATAGCGTGATCACATGTATTGAAGCTCACTGACCCGAACTTTTGAAGAATAAACGGGAATTGTATCACCTCTCAGAAATACCTTCATACATTATATATATATATATATA
>NC_068999.1:9551544-9552108 GCF_001194135.2 Octopus bimaculoides | reverse complement strand
GTTTGAGCTTATATAAATACCATTATTATTATTTACAAGATTGTAAAACACGGCACCGTATATTAAAACCATTGGCACCGAAAGCATATATATATATATATATAATTTTTGAAGCATTATGCATAATGTTTCTGACAGAGATAAAACATTTCTCAGCCTATGTTCTTCGCATCTTGGACTAATGTTGCAAAGACACAAACGTACACAATACACGTACATCTAAATTCAGACACATATACCGATGCAGATACGAACACATATGAAAGAGCCAATGGTAAACACCTGTATATTAGTTGTATATGTTATAGATGGGCCTGTGATGTCTGTGACATCCTCCGGTGTGATTGGCATCAATAACAACCAGCTTTTTCTGGATAATAGTTTCCAGTTACAATCGTTTTGCAAATCCATTGACGTCTTACAAAAGGAGATGAAGAGCGCTATTGATTTCAGATATAAAATCTTATCTCTATTCTTTGAGAAACTGTATTATGTTACACATACGCACAAGCATACATATATAAATAGGTAATACTTACACTCAAACACACACACACACACACA
>NC_068999.1:9544373-9550627 GCF_001194135.2 Octopus bimaculoides | reverse complement strand
AAGCAAGCTACTTACCACACAGCCACTCCTACGCCTATATATATATATATATATATATATACGTATGTATATGTACGTGTTTGTGAGTCTGGCGTTTGTCCATCTCACCAACATCGTTTGACAACCGATTTTGGTGTGTTTATGTCACCGTAACTTAGTTTAGCGGTTCGGCATTAATGACCCATAGAATCAGTACTATGTTTACAAAGAATAAGTCCAGGGGTCGATTCATTCGACTATAGGTGGTGCTTCAGCATGGCCGTAGTCTAATGACTGAAGCAAGTAAAACAAATAACAGGAAAGTAATGAATATATGAACATCGACTCGCGCACATAAAAAGTTATGCTCACACACACAAACACGTACACACACATGCATGCACCCGCACGCACACATATCTACCTTAGCACATGTTTTCTTTAACAAACGCTCGCACAAATAACTCAATTCTGTAAACTCAATACCTAAACATATGCGGTTTTGTGTATGTGTGTTTCTCTGAGCAGCAGTGTGTGTTTACGCGCACGCGTGTATGTGTGTGTGTGAGTGTGTGTGTGTGTGTGTGTACTTGATATGTCACACATGCTTGACCAGTAGTAACTAATATTCTAAATGGTCCTTTATAGATAGTCAGTTTGCTGACCGTCTGGACAAGGTCTAAACATCGTTTGATTGATACGTATCTGATCACAACGCACTTTTATATTCTATATTCCAACTCATCGTTGGAGAGGTGTGTCTGAATATGTGTATGTGCTAGGCTTTGTGAGTCAGTGCGAAGGTGAAGGTTCATCCACGAGTGTGTGTGTTCGTGTGGAGTTTTTCTCCGTTCAGCGAGTTAGTGAATAGTAAAATGCAAGTTATCCGGTGTCTTTTGAATACGAAGGACAGAAAACAAACTCAGCGGGTTACAGAAAATCGCTCATTGAAAAGGGGATAAGAAAAGAAAAGAAAAAAGAGAGAATGAATGAATATGAATGGGTTATAACAGGGGTAAACAAACATACAAATAGCAACTGTAGAATAAATTTTAAGTAGAAGCTATGATTGATGGGGAATCCCATTCCCTCTTCACCGTATCATTACGAACACCAGACTCTCACACACAATACACACGCGCATGCACGTACATTAACCAATACACACATACACACGCATGCACACGTGTGTGTGTATGTCTGTGTGCCTGCGTGTGTGTGTGTGCCTGCGTGTGTGTGTGTGTGCCTGTGTGTGTGTGTGTGTGTCTGTTTATGTATCAACATGAAAATTAAAATGGTGGAAAAGTAAACACGAAAGTAAAAAGTATTCAGAAATATATATAACAAAAAACTCAGTAAAAGAGAAATAATAACATAAACAATAATATCAACAGCTACAGCAATAGGGGTGGGGCAAGACTTGGTTCCCTGCCCCCGCTGTGAGAAATTTGTTATCGTATAATTACCAATACAAAGTTGGTGTCACTTGTGTTGTTTAGGAAACATATAATATTTGCCTTAATGTCAAGAATATAATAATAATAATAATAATAATAATAATAATAATAATAATAATAATAATGATGATAATAATAATAATAATAATAATAATAATAATAATAATAATAATAATAACAATAATAATAATAATAATAATAATATTAATAATAATGATAATAATAATAATAATAATGATAATGATAATAATAATAATAATAATAATGATAATAATAATAATAATAATAATAATAATAATAATAATAATAATAATAATAATAATAATAATAGTAATTCTTTGTACTATAGGAAAAGGCCTGAAATTTTGGTGAAGTATGCAGTACGCAGCTGGTACTTAATTTATCGACCCCGAAAGGATGAAAGGCAAAGTCGACTTCGGTGGAATTTGGGACTCTGAACGTAATGATAGTTGAAATACCTCTAAGCATGACTGCTAAATGTTGGGTTTGATCCCCTGACTGGGAGACGCGTTGTGATCTTAAGCATAACGCTTCATTTAACGTTGCTCCTGTCCCCCTTTCGATCAAGGCGATGGGGGCAGGGAGAAGAAATTTAGACTGTTCGCCTAGCCGGGAGGTGGCGTCAGTTGACGGCTAAAGCGATGCAAAAGGCGCATTGTGACCAACGATGTGTAACAAGATTCGATGAACTGGTTGGTCGCATGATCACATGATACACACACACATATACACACACGACTGAGGATACAAATGAAAGAAGGGGACTCAACGCATTTCTCGAGAGTTACATGTATGAATCAAATCAGTTTGATTCAAATTCCTTGGTACTTAAAGTTTCAAAGCACGAGCTGATGCTTATCGTTCGTTCAATGACCGATGATAAGCATCATCACTTGCTTTGTAACTTTAAAGACTACGGAATTTGAATCAAAGTGCTTTGATCCACACACACACACACACACACACATATATATATAAGCATATATATATATAATAATTTTCCCAGAGGATGTAGCAACCGTTACCAATATAGCATAAGAACTTACCTTAGGAGATCATTAACTAGATTCCTTAAGGGTCGTTCTCACAGTTTATATTTATATTATAAGGTTTTTAAACCTTTAAATTTTCATATTCAAAAGAGACAGAGACTTCAAATTCGATATATCGATTTATTCACCACTCTATGTTAACATTTCTGTGCCAAACTTATCCAGTGACTGGTCCATTGGATTTAGACATTTGGCACTTCTTCATGAGTGGTTATCTTTCGAACAAGACACGAAAAAACACATACATAACTATTATTAAGTCTTTAGGATCTCGTTAGGATCTCGAAAGCTAACGAGACTTAATAATAGTTATGCATGTGTTTTTTCGTGTTTTGTTCGAAAGGTAACCACTCCTGAAGAAGTGCCAAATGTCTAAATCCAATAGACCAGTCACTGGATAAGTTTGGCACAGAAATGTTAACATAGAGTGGTGAATAAATCGATATATCGAATTTGAAGTCTCTGTCTCTTTTGAATATGAACATTTAAAAGTTTGAAAACCTTATAATATATATATATTTCAAATTATCGAAAATCACCACAATATATATAGATGCATTCACACATACAAAACATTGTAGAAATTCATAAGAATTTATAAATGTATAAATATACGTGCGGATATATATGGGTGTATTTGTGGATTTCTAAGTGTGGAAAAAGCGAGTGACACTTGATGAATTTAAACGACATATTGTAAGTAATTTAAGCGGCAATTGTAATTAGTTTTTTATAAAACCAGGCAAAAATGGAACTCGCAGTGTAAATATGATATATGGAAATACTGCAACGGAACTTAATCGCCCATGCCCATTCTGCTGATTGTATTTCCGCTTTTTAAATATGTTAAATATGTTAAAATATGTCTATACTCCGCTCTGTCTGTTTTCTCTGTCTTTGGTTTTTTTTTTCTTTTTCGGGTTTCTTCTTAGCCGTTTTTCTCTTTTCTGTTGATGACATACATATTTGTTTGTATTGATAGATTAAGATTGAATATTTAGTAACATTTGATTTACAAATATAAATTCGACCTAGTTTAATTCAATACAGTTCAAAATTGATTGATTCCTCGGGATATCGTTAAATATTCGTTATTTATTCAGTGAAACACCAGCAAACATCCGGTTGTCAGGTTCAGTAAAGTATTTTAGTTGCACAATTTTATAATTTTTTTCATTGAACTGAAGATCACCCTCAACAAGAAAAAAAAAGCAGACAGTGATTCACACACACACACATACATTTAAACATGCAATTATGCATAAAGACACACGCGCGCGCATTTGCACGCGTATAATGAGACTTGCACACAAACACAATATATATATATATTGTAAAAGAGCACGAGTTAGTGGTTAGTGTGTCGATCAGAATCATGAAGTAATCAGTTCGATCCAGGGACCGGACATTGTGTTCGTTTCTTGAGCTGTGTTTCGACATCACTGAGTGCAAGTTGCATCGTCCTATAACATACGGATGTTTTGCACACACATAAACACACACACACACACACACACATACACACACACACACACACACGCACACACACACACACACACACACACACACACATATATATTTATATATGACTTGCACATAACTAGGTAGATACGTAGATTGATTGATTAACTGATTGAGTGAGAGGGTTAGTGATTGTTTGACAGATAGATGTAGATATGTATCCGTCTATACAGAAATTCTCTTGTTTCGAAAACTGTATCCCAGAAATGACAGGGTAACAGGAACAACGTTATCAACATCATTGATTAACAGCTGTTTCTGCAATAATATGCATTATACCCATAGCTGAGTGCTTGTGCATCACTTCATGGCTTCCTCGGAGAAGATAGTTTTGTACTAATAACGCGATATGTGCAGGTAAGTTTGGTGTGGGTTCAAGTCTTTAGTAAAATATCTACTTGTCTGTCTGCGTCCACTTCTCTTACATCCAAGGAACTGTTAGTGAGAATGTTCATGCTTTGATTCCTTTCAAGAATTCGTCTACATAGAATATCACTGGCTTCCAATGTCAGTTGCCCTTGGTTTGCACAAGAGTAAGGCTGAGAGACCGAGACCTTATTTTTAAATTTAAAAGCTTGCTGGGCAAGCGGTATAATTAGTTATTCATAAATATTTAATGTCATATATCTTTCTGTTGAGAAATGGTATGGGAATACGAGTTTGTTGCTAGTTAACTAAATCGGCTTAATAAGTAAAGAGGCCTTTCAAAAAATTGTGTCCGTGGGAAAATTAATTCAGATAAAATTGGACCTCAGTATTCAAAAGTTAGTGAATTACTGCCGTATGGGAGCTGCAGTAAGCTTATGTACGGCAAGATCAAACAAATGAAATTTAGAAAGCCGAATTTGTTTTGAACTTTGTGAGAGTAAGCAATAAAACAAAAAAATTCACTACGTAAGTGTACAATCAAAGTATAAAGAGGAAGTACTTCTCTACTAATTAATATATTTATCAACTTTCTTTTTATGTATGTGAGACACTATGGTATTTTAAATTAGTATGGGGAACGATTTCATGAGAAAGTTTTCTTCTACCCTCTATTTGAGAGAATTCTAGTTGCGTACAACTAAACGTGTCAGAGACTCATATGTTTCGAATATTGCAAAGTATTCTCTAGAATAAAAGCTTCCGAAGTAGGTTACAGGATGCTATAAGCACTCCTTTCTGACAGCACAGTTCCTTATAGCAAAAAGTAAAAAAGAAAAAAAAACAGCTGTAAGCCTATATATAGATACATACATACACATATATATATACATGTGTGTATGCATTTAATCATCTGTATGTCCATGTATATGTTCAAGTCGACTTTGCCCTATCATTCTTTCGGGATCTATAAAATAAGTACTAGGTAACCACTGGGTTCGATACGATCGACTAGCCCCTGTCCCGAAATTGCTGGCCTTGTGCCAGAATTTGAAACCAATATTGTGTACTGTAATTTCCCAACGCTTTACTCTAAAGCATAAATAACGAAGAGTCATTAGTTACGAAACGCTTAAGCGAAATTATAAAATATACATTTATACACATTAACCATAATTATCAGATGATTTCCGAGGCGGCGAGCTGGCAGAACCATTAGCAAGCCGGGCGAAACGCTTCGCGTTATTCCGTCTGCCGCTACGTTCTGAGTTCAAATTCGCCCGAAGTCGATTGTGCTTTTCATTTTTTCGAGTCGATAAATTAAGTATCAATTGAGTACTGGATTCGATCTAATCAATTTACCCACGTCTCCAAAAATTTCAGGCCTTGTACGTATAGCAGAAAGAATTATATGAGTTTCATCAAAAGGCACCTACGGTAGGATTTGAACTTACATCGTAACTAAAAGAGTACACAGCATATTTTTGAATAATTCTCCCGAATCCCAAGGCTCCACTGACATCGCCATGCCAAGCAAAACGATAACTTCTATAATAGGCAAAAAGCAACATATTTTGGAGGAAGAAGAAACAGACGATTAAATTGATTCGAGTACTTAACTATTAGTTGTTTCATCGTCATCCATCTCTCATCTACCCACCCCGACCATTGGTGGGATATGAGCACTCGGGACTTGAAAGGGACGTAAAGTGACGTAACTAAAATAGGGCAATTCATTTTATCCCATCAGCCTAAACGATTCTTTTAATTCACCACAGCTAATGAATGGAATCAAGAAACAAATTATGAACATATATATGGCCATATACATGATTAAATATATATATATATATAAATA
>NC_068999.1:9536652-9542260 GCF_001194135.2 Octopus bimaculoides | reverse complement strand
ATATATATATATATATATACATATATGTATATACATATATGTATATACATATATATATATATACATATATATATATCTATATATATATTCACACAGACCCACGCACACACACATACACACACAAACACAGCACCATGATTTAACGAAACGTAGGATGCAAAAAAATAATTAATAGATATAGATTGCATACATACCGCATTCCCGAATTTATCCCAAGTACATCATTTAGTAAAAACACAATCAGTTATGAGCGCCCCCCAAAAAAATATATTATGGCAAATCTACAGATAAAATACGATATTTTAATCCTTTATCATCTCGCAGATTTATTGTATTATAAACCTTATCATCAGTTACTGAATAATACAAATATACATTGAGATGGGGCGAGGTACGGGTCGCTTTGCCTTCAATTATATGCTAATGTGGAGAGGTTCTATGATATCGCGTTAATATTCTTGCGTTGCTTATTGAAAACCTTTATGGCTTTGTTATACTTGAATGTAAAAGTTTATCAGACCGGGTGTGATAGTTTATCGAATGGGAGTTTCTGATCCATTATCTGTTGTTGATACACTTCATTTTCAAGGATCTATCATCCATTAATAAGATCAGAGAAGCAACAAAAATATATTCAGCATCAACTTTCTTTTGTACTTTTTGTAAAATCTGTAAACATTACTAGAAATGGTATTAAGTATATTTTTTTTCTCATGGTTCCCTCGCTTTTTATGGATGTTTAATATATGTACGTATTAATGTGTATATATGTGTGTCTCTGTGTGCATGTATGTATGTACGTGTGTGTATGTTTGTATCTATATCACAGGCTTCCACATAGTTTCCCTCTACTAAAGTCACTGGTTCCGGTCGGCCCAGGTTTATAGTATAAAACACATTGTAGCGGCGGTACAACCCCTGCAAATATGAGCGCGTATTTCTTAACCACACGACGAGGCGTGACTGAATGGTAAGAAGCTTGCTTCCCAGCCACATCGTTCCGGTTTCAGTCCCACTGTGTGGCAGCTTGAGCGTGTGTTTTCTACTATAGTCCCGGGCCGACCAAAGCCTTGTGATTTGACCTAGTAGACGGAAACAGAAAGAAGCCTGTCGTATATATAATCATGCGTGTGTATTTCTACCTCTCTTTGTCCTTTACCATCACTTGACCGCTGTTGGTGTGTTTACTTAGCAGTTCAGCAAATGATAACGATGGAAAAGCATCAGCCTTAAAATTAAAAAAGGATCGTAGCCCCAACATGGCCACATACTCAAAACTGAAACAAGTAAAAGATCTATGTATGTATATCCCGTATATATATATATAGATGTATGTGAACACACCAGCGTCGGTTGTGAAGTGATCTTAAGGGGACAAACATAGACATACAAACATACACACATATATATATATATATATATATATATATATATATATATATATATATATATGACGGTCTTCTTTCAGGGAACAAACACGGACAGATAAAGGGATTAAGTCGATTACATCGACCCCAGTGCGTAACTGCTACTTAATTTGTCGACTCCGAAAGGATGAAAGGCAAAGTCGGCTTCGGCGGAATTTGAACTCAAGACATAACGGCAGACGAAATACCGCTAAGCATTTCGCCCGGTGTGCTAACGTTTCTGGCAGCTTGCTGCCTTAAAATATGTAAATATTGAAAAACATATCTTTCAGGTATCGCATTTGTCTTATTAGATACCTGACCTAATACTTCGAAAGAAATATGCTAAGTATCAAGAATGATAATAATAATATTGATATAAATAGAAAAGTAATCAAAAGACAAGTATATTTTACGGTATTGTAAATACTTTTGTAATTCCATTACCTTTGATTTTAGGGCAGATGGTTTTGTGAAATATTCTTAAAAATTGTTCAACTATCATGGACCACATTCCATGGCTATAGACTTAGAAGAAAAGGGAAGTTGAGTGTTAGCTTCGTGAAAATCATCGAACATGGTCAGGAAATTATCAAGCAGTATTTGCTATTTATCTTTTTATTCTTCCAGATGGTTCCTTTTGTTTTAATACCACTTAATTATTTACTCTCCTACTATTTGCCAAGTTTCACGACAATGTATCTGTTGAAACTCACCTGAGCATGATGCGCAATGGTGTTCACATTTCTATGGAGTGGCAAGACGAAAGGTCGCTAACAATTCATTACATCAATAAGCATCATCAGCTGGTGTATCCGTTCATAATTTTGCAGCTGAGGATAAGGTCGTTTGTCATCTTTAAGAAAAACGACTATAGTCTCCAAGAGATTCCCAAATCCTCTCAACATATAGCTGCTTGACAGATATCATTAAGTTTATCTTTAATTTTTCAGCCATTGAATAACATTTTCAGAAGTGGCAGTAGGTGTTCTCATTTAAGCATATAACATTGAGAATTTCAAGTGCAGGTTACTTAACACCTTCCTCTTCAACATTCAGGCAGCATGGTGTTCCTATTAATTGGATATAGCGAATCGAGAGAAAGTTTAAGAAATTGGAATCACTCGTTAGAAATCAATTTAATTCTGCACTATCTATCCACCGCTCCGCCATTCAAGATGATCCAGCAATGGTGACAAGTTTATTTAGTGCAATATCAGCAATTACTAAATCTATCTCAAACGCAATTTAATTCCAGTGAAATGTTATAAAACTTTCATTACACTTAGTCCAAAAGCTATTTTTTGATACTATCACTTAGGGAGTAATTACAGCCGTTGTTGATTTATCTTCTATGATTGTATCTCTCTCAAGAACTAGTCAGGATGTAAAGAAATTCTTGAAAACATTTTGCCCGTTCCCAGTTTGCAATATCAGTGTTGAATTTAGAGATAGGTCTCTTTAGAGATAGGTCTCTTTAGAGACTGACGTGAAACTGGCGCTTGTACCATTAATTACTGAAGGTTTGTGCTTTTTACTTTTGGTCGGATATTCTAACCACTTTATCTTGAATATTATCTTTGAATGGTATGTGGTATTGTTTATTTTCAGCGAAGTCGAGTGGTGTAAGATGGTATTATCTTGATGATATTTTGGAGCAGCTGTTCATCCCGAGTCTCATGTTTTTCACACAATTGCAACATTACATTTTCTGTCTCATCTTATGTCTCCAAGTTCTTCACGGTTCCTTTATTTATTGTCGTTTTTGTTTTGTATTGCAAAGGCAAACCCTTCGGAATATGATGTGATTTAGTGATCTTAAATCCAAGAAAGTCTACACTTCATCTTTTATTACACTTATCGTGAAGACTTCAGACGAACACACTCATGCATAGTTTTCTTTTGGTATGCTTAACATTTCATATCCAGGTCTTAGCTGAAACTGGTTAGTCAATCTGTTTTCGATTTATGGGACATCTCTAGGAAAATAGTTCTTCCTGAACAGCTCACATCGAAATGTAATAAGTTGTTCTTATAGTTTTTATGTTTTTTTTATCACGAATTATCATATACTGTTGCTTTCTTTTAGCTTTTTAGTACGTACTGTTTGAGAGATACTATACGACATTCGAATGCTGTCGGCACTAATCCCAACCCACTACCTCAATAATCTCTACTTTAGCTCCAGTATCGATGTGAGAATTTCCAGTTGGTGCCAGGATGTTGCAGATTTTAATGTCTGCGTAGTGTATTTCCTTTACAGATCAGTTAAATATCCCGAATGTTGCTATCAGCACTGGTATAACAAATTCATTGTGGGATATTGTCTTCCTGCAACAGAAAAATCCTGACTGCCATTAATTTTCAAAACGATAAGCGAAATCTCAAATTTAACATTATCCTCATTCAAATTTTCTTAAGTTTCGTGCGATATTCTAGGATCCTTTTATTATTGCTCACATCACAACATGACTAGGTATTCGTAACATATTTTATGTGGAACCGGGGACATAGAAAGCCCGTCGATGCACAGGTTTTGGGTTTGAGGGACTGGTTTTGGGTTTGAGGGACTGGTTTTCTATGTTCAGCAATCAAATACGAATTCTTCTTTTAATCAAATTCTACTCCTGTAGCTACTGGAAATGGTATTAACTGCAGCTCTCTTCTATCGTAAGCATTTTTATCACGGATTTTCACTTTATCTACAAAGAAATTATGGGTTACATTGGCAGTTTCATATTAGCTATTAGATTTTTGCGAAAGAAATGTAACAATATAAAGCCAAAATAAACAGAAATACAGAAAGACGATTATTGGGGAATATTTATAACATAGCGTGCGATCGATCCGCTCTCACTTGTGTAACGATTCTTGTCCAGGTCTTTGTGAGTCTCTCAAAGACAGCAATTCGGGTGACAGGTCCTTTTGTTAAGTGCATCTACTGCAGTAACCATGTGAGTTGAATAGAGCCGAATGCATTTCCATACTGTCACGATGATTTTCCGGTGTTTTCTATTTTTAGCAACAGTCTTTTGTCACATTCACAGACTCACTGCTTTCCAACTGTCAACCCACTTGAGAGAAATAAAGAGATAGATACATAGAGTCCCACAAAGAGGGATCGACAGTGAGCCACAGAAAATGAAATGGGCTGTATAGTTAAGAAGTTAACATTGCAATAACGAGGCGTCTGGCTAATCCCATTGCGTGGCATTTTGGGCATGTACCATAATAACATGGGTCGTCTACCATACCCGGAGTAAAATTTGTGAGTGAAATTGCATATATGGAAATTCATTAGTATCACATCGGATGGATTGTAATTTTAAATCAATGACTCATTCTGCTCGCTCGGTGTTATGCTGACTCCGACTGAGAAGTACAGTAAATTTACACCTCTGAAATTCTCACCCCACAACACACTAATTTAATCCGCAGATAGTTCAGTTGGTCTAATAACTGAATTAACTTCGTTGATATCAACGGAGATCCATTTGATATTTTTTTATACGAAAATAAGACTCGATAGACACGACTGGAAGTCTTTCAATTCTAATTCTGTTCAATCACGTCTTAGAATATTGACAAATATATGACTGTGGGAACAGGAATCAGTGAATCGAATATCGAATATTAACTGTATACTCTGTGTGTGTGTGTGTGTGTGTGTGTGTGTGTGTGTGTGTGTGTGTGTGTGTGTGTGTGTGTGTGTGTGTGTGTGTGTGTGTGTGTTCGTGTATTGGGTACACAGTAATCTTTGGACTGTTTCTGAGCGATTCGAATATTAAGTTATGCTGATGAATAGAGAATCAGAGAGAATGAAACATGTAGTTCAGTATAGGTTCGTTCTCTGGAATGCTATAGATCTTTTGTAAGTATGCGTGTATATAGAGACACACACACTCGCACACACAGACACAAATCCAGGTTTATGTGGTGAGAGACAAAGAGAACGAGAGTGAAAGGAAGAGAGAGAGAGAAAATATAGTGAGAGAAAGAGAGAACAGAGTGAGAGAGGAGAAGCAGAGAGAAATGGAGACAAATATACCTACATACATATATATGTGTTTTTGCAACTCTGTACGTGCGCATGTACGTGTATGAATGTATTTGTCTATCTATCTTTTTTTTTATCTCAATGTATGTGTGTGTGTTTGAGTGCGCGTATGAATACATATATGTATATATATATATATATATAT
>NC_068999.1:9530867-9533073 GCF_001194135.2 Octopus bimaculoides | reverse complement strand
TATATATAGATAGATAGATAGATAGATAGATAGATAGATAGATAGATAGATAGATAGATAGATAGATAGATAGATAGATAGATAGATAGATAAATGGATAGATATACCTTCAGTAATTAGAGTGTCAGCGACAATAAGATGTATACGAACAACATTTACAGTGTTGTTTTTTTTTCAAATATAACAAAAATTATCGCGGCGAACATGCGGAGCAACAGCAGCTAAGTGCAGGAATGGTAATCAGGGATAATAGATCTTGCACAACAGCATTGCAACGGCACCATAACCAACAAAAAATGCGACAACAACGCAAATGCTTAGCAGCAGCAACAATAGCAGACTTGAGAATATCAGTAAGAGAAACATAAACAAAATTTGCTTCGTAAAGTCCAGCAATATCTACAACAACGTTAAGTTCAAATGTATTCTGATATACAGTTACGAATTCCCTCGTACCACTACCATCATCTTCATCACCACCAGCACCAGCACCACCACAACAATAACGATTACCAGAAACATGGCAACAATAATAAACAAACAACACAAATTCTCCAGCGATTCATTCAGCTCAGGTTTTGATAATGAAAATAATGAGAGTAATCCTTTCTACTATAGGATCAAGGCCTGAAATTTGGCTTGGAGGTGTTTCATCGATTACATCGACCCTAGTACGCAATTGGTACTTAATTCATCGACCTCCGAAAGGATAAAATGCAATGTCGACTTCGGCGGAATTTGAACCCAGATCGTAGCGACGGGTGAATTACCGCTAAGCATTTCGTCTAGCATGCTAATGAAAGAAAGTAGAGAAATAATAAATAAATAAATAAATAAATAGACTCCCCAATAGAGGGGCAGTCCACTTAAGGTAACCCGAGGTAAACCCCATGCAAAAATCCCGAATTACTTTGCCATCCTCATGGCATGGGAAGATGTATTCAGGACAATAATGATTGCATTCAGGACAATAATGATTGCATCCAGGACAATAATGATCCGTTCTAAAATATGAACAGGAATTGAAATTGTGTAAGAAGGGACTATAGTCGATTACATTAACAAAAGTTATCGATTGGTACTTATTTTATCTACACCGAATGAACGTAGCGACGGGCGAAACGCCGTTAAGCTTTCTATCCAGCGTGCTAACGTTTCTGCCAGCTCACCGCCTTAATAATAATAATAATAATGATAATAATAATAATAATAATAATAATAATTATTATTATTATTATTATTATTATTATTATTATTATTGTTATGGTGATGATTTCAAATTTCAACACGAGGCCAGCAATTTAAAACAAAGCAAGTAGCAGTGTTCAACTGGTACTTATTTTATAGACCCATAAAAAATGAGACGCAAATTACTGTTGGCGGAATTTGAACTCGGAACGTATAAAGGGAGCAAATCCCGCTAACCAATTTGCCCAGCGTGCTAACGATTCTGCCAGCTCGTCGACAATAACATTAATAACCCTTTCTACTGGAGGCTCAAGGCCCCAAATTTGGCGGGAGGGGACTAGTCGACTACATCGACTCCACTGTTTCACTGGTACTTAATTTATCGACCCCAAAGGATGAAAGGCAAAGACAACCACGCAGGAATACGAAATCAGAACGTAGCGACTACTGGCACTTCAATTTTAAACTTTACTATTGTCGTTATCATCAAGCAGAGCTGCACAGAATCCAAAAGATCACAGACTTCTATGTGAACTGCATGATCCAAAACAAAACAATGATTAAGGGTCACGTGAATGAAAAAAAAAACACGAAACAATACCAATAAGAACAATTATTAACACAACATGAATGATAATACGAACAGCCAAGAATAACAAAAACGAAAAGAGCGAGATAAACAAAGGGAACAGTAAAGGCATAAAACACATACGCGGAAAAAGCAAATAACCAATGAGTATTGAACGAAAACGAAAGCCGCAAAAGAAGTCAGTAAGAACGGTAATATCAACAACAATAACAACAACAACAGTATCTAAAGTTCAAGATGAACAAAAAACGGGAGAAGACAAAACGCCTGTACTTATCTGTGTACATGATTATGTTTACCTTTATATGTACATATGTATGTTTCACTTTGTGTATGTGTGTATGTAAGTATGTATGTATATATATAAATATATATATATATATGAATGTGCGTGTAACTATATATATATATGGATATATATATATATAT
>NC_068999.1:9526293-9528642 GCF_001194135.2 Octopus bimaculoides | reverse complement strand
ATATACATATATGCGAATATTTGCTGCTTTGGCTGTGTGTTTTTGTTAGAATTTATATACGTATAGGTATGTATGTGTGAGAATATGCAGGTTGCGAAGAATAGACTGTCGTCCAAATTAACCAAGGATGAAAATAACACTGACATCTCATTTTAACAGATATATTTACCAAAACCCCATAATAAATATCTTGAAATACCAAAGTATAAATTAATTCAGTAACATCGCCATTGACTTCAACCACAGCCTCCAAATGACTTCAGAATCTCTTGCATCTCTTCTGGATGCTCTCCTTGTTTAAGATGGTTAATGCTGCCATAATCCTTGCCTTCAGTTCATCTTTGGTGTTACAAGGTGTTTCGTTGGTCTCAGGCTCAATTGCGTCCCACACATAATAATCAAGTGGGTTACAGTCTGGGGAGTTAGGTGGCCAGATGTTTGAGTTGATGTGAGCGCAAAAATTGTCTGACATAAATGATTGGCTACTTCTGCTTGTGTGAGACGCTGCAGAGTCCTTTCGCCAAAGATAGGGGCTTCCAGCAGCCACCCACTTCACCCGGGGCAGCACAACCCCCTTCAGGAATTTGACGTAGGCATCCGTGTTGAGTCTGAAGCCATGTGGGAAGATGAATGGAGGTATAATGTGGTCTTCACTAGTGATTACTCCAAGCACTATGATGTTGACTAGGTGTTTCATTTTTATCCCTCTTGGTACATGTCCTCAGGTTAGACTGTCCTCAGATTGACACCCAAACACTCTGAAATGTGCGTATTTGAGCTCCCGGCGCGAATGCCAAACAGTACAGCATGTCGTTTCCAAATTTCTGGCAAAGTGAATTCCGTCACGGTGCCGTTTTTCTCTCAGACGATACCCAACTTACCCTACTGTACTGTGTAGTTCACAAAATCAAAAACAAAGCGCATGCACGAAATTAAATATATAAAATGGCGAAAATTTACTCATCGCACCCCCTCTCTCTCTCTCTCTCTCTCTCTCTCTCTCTCTCTCTCTCTCTCTCTCTCTGTCTCTCTATATATATATATATATATATATATACATATAAATTTATATATAGACATATATACATACATATATACATATATATTACTAGCTGACGTACCAGGTAATTTCCGAAAAAGCGGGGCTTATCTCTTGGTTCCGTTCTCATAACAGTTTCGCTAATCCAATAACATCAATAGAAAGTATTTAGCCTTTAAAGTGGATTTTGAACATTTTCACAGAATACCGAATTGCCTTACATAGGATGCTGTTTTTTTTTGAAATCACAGTGTTATTAATAACCAAATTGTGAAGTCAGTTACGTAATAACATTATATTAGTTACGCGATAGTAAGAATTCAAATAAAGTAGCCCCGAAAAGGGCTTTAATGCGTTCCCAGAGTATATAGATCTTAGGAGTAGATATCAGTAAGGTATGAATACCAAAATTGTGAAGCATGTTACGTAATAACAGGCTAATCAGATATGAGACAATAACGATTCAAAGTAAATAACTCTGAAAAGGGCTATTGTGCGTTCCCAAAAATATAACCCTCAGGGTAGCTAGTGTTGAAATAGATTTACAATGAACATAGAAACAGACTGACATTTAGTTTTGCAGTAGACATCCAAATAAATTTGCATATAGATTTTAAAATAAAATAACGTAGATAATTAATATATTTACAACACTTACGGGAGCATCAACACAGCTATCAATATGAATTAAGAAAATGCTCCTACATGTAAACTGCGTGTGAATTGTATGAATACAGTGCATATTGCAATGTTATTGATAGATAAATGGCGATTTCTGTCTGCTTGCGTGGTTGGTTGTTACATGGAGTACATCGTTGCAAAACATTAATACATTTATCAATATAAATTAAGGTGTTCCTACAAGTAAACAAGGTGTGATATTTGTGATGACAGTGCATCTCTCTAAAAGCGGAACAGTTCTTCATACAGCACCTGTCAATAGGCTGAAATTACATGAAAGACATAGTCATTCTTGATATATTTGTGAATAAGTCACTAACCGAAATAAGTAGATTTATTGTTGAACGCGTGTGCCGCAGTTTTTGTGCGCACACATGTCGAGAACTCAGATTTGATCTTGTTTTAAGAAAGGGTTCCTACATGTAAACAGCGCGTGGCATATATGACAGTACAGATGACCTGTAGGTGGAAAAGAAAAATAAGGGATTTAAAATGGATTGTTTCCCCTTGACTGTTAAAGACAAGTAAGGCGTACATGTTCAGAAAACATCAACGCATCTATCAATATAAATTAAGGTGTTCCTACATATAAACAAGGTGTGATATTTGTGATGACAGTGCATCTGTCC
>NC_068999.1:9524240-9526226 GCF_001194135.2 Octopus bimaculoides | reverse complement strand
GGCTGAAATTACATGAAAGACATAGTCATTCTTGATATATTTGTGAATAAGTCACTAACTGAAATAAGTAGATTTATTGTTGAACGCTTGTGCTCCAGTTTTCGTGCGAGCACATTTCGAGAACTCAGATTTGACCTTATTTTAAGAAAGTGTTCCTACATGTAAACAGCGCGTGGCATTCATGACAGTGCAGATGACATATAGGTGGAAAAGAAAAATAAGGGATTTAAAATGGGTTGTTTCCCCTTGACTGTTAAAGAAAAGTAAGGCGTACATGTTCAGAAAACATCAACGCATCTATCAATATAAATTAAGGTGTTCCTACATATAAACAAGGTGTGATATTTGTGATGACAGTGCATCTGTCCAAAAGCAGAACGGTTCTTCATGCAGCACCTGTCACTTGGCTGAAATTACGTGAAAGCCATAGTCCTTCTTGATAAATTCGTGAATAAGTCACAAATCGAAATAAGTGGATATATTGTTGAACGCTTGTGGCGCAGATTTCGTACGCGCACATGTCGAGAACTCAGATTTAATCTTTTTTAAGAAAGGGTTCCAACATGTAAACAGCGCGTGGCATTCATGACTACAGATGACCTGTAGGCAGAAAAGAAAAATAAGGGATTTAAAATGGGTTGTTTCCCCTTGACTGCTAGAGAAAAGTAAGGCGTACATATTAAGAAAACTTCAATGCAGCTATCAATATGAATTAGGAAAATGTTCCTACATGTAAACTGCATGTGAATTGTATGAATACAGTGCAGATTACAATGTTACTGATAGATAAATGGCGATTTCTGTCTGCTTGTTTGGTTGTTTGTTACATAGAGTACGTCGTTACAAAACATTAATACATCCATGAATATGAATTAAGAAGGTGTTCCTAATGTAAACAGGGTGTGACCTTTGTGATGACAGAGCATTTGTCTAAATGCAGAAGAGTTCTTCATGCAGCGCTTGACAATTGGTTGAAGTGGCATGAAAGGCATTGTCATTCATGGTATATTCGTGAAGAAGTCACTAACCGAAATATTTGGATTTATTGTTTAGGAAAATACTATTTATTTATTTAATGTCTCTACTGGGTAAATTGCGAAAACAACTCTAACAGCTCAAATACTAAGAAACAAAAATACTCAACTTGATTTATACCAAATAAAACCACTGACCTTGTCTAACAATCTCTTGTAAGAAAGTCTCCGTAATGTAGAATACTTGTTTAAGAAATCGAGGTTATCGCTGCCCCTGATGGGGGTGTTGTTAAGAATGGCAATTTTGATGATGTTCATCAATATGATGACGATGACAATGGTGATGATAATGATGATTGAAACCGGGTATGTTGTTATTAATGACAATCATGTAACTGGTGTAACTTGAACTTCCTTCATGCATCGCTATTGTTAATGTTAAACTCTCGAGTATAACAGTCAAGAAAGTCTTTCCAGCTGCGGCTACTTCGAATGATTTTCAGATAATTTTTATATAAGACACAGACTGTAGCATATAGATGTTCGTAAGCCATACTAAATTTGATAAGCAATCATTTTGCAATTAATATATCATCTAACGTTTCGGATATTTATACTCTGTCAGAGAGAACACTACACCACGAAAGCATAACAGAAATGAACTAAAATGTGACTTCTCATTCAAGACTTTCTGCTGCAATTCGAGTGAAACTTTACAAGTATTTACTGAAGTGTGAGCAACCACTTATAACTTTGATATTCAATATGGCTGTTGTTGCTAATATTATATTGTTTTTTGTTGCTGTTGTTGATTTCGCTGCTCTTCTAACTTTTATGTTATATATATAATAATATTACAATGATCACGGCAGCAACAATTGTTGTTGTTGTTGTTGCCCTTCCTCTTCTCCCTCTTCTACTTCTTCTTTCCTCTCCTTCTTCTTCTGCTGCTGCTGTTGCTACCACCACCACCAGTACCACCACCACCACCACCACCACCACCACCACCACC
>NC_068999.1:9517649-9520149 GCF_001194135.2 Octopus bimaculoides | reverse complement strand
TTTCTAACACATCTTGGATATTATAAAAGAAGCGACATCCAACACTCACGAACTATAACAACATAACTACAGGCGTTTATAGTTAAAGCGATTGATAATTTCAATACATAAACAGACGACGGATCAAATAATAAACACAATTATTACCTCGATTGTGTCTCTGAAATGCTCTGGAATGCCGTTCGTTATCCATGCTGGTATACATACATACATACATACATACATATATATATATATATATATATATATATATATCTGTAATCAGGGAAGAGAATCCATGAAATGCAATTTCCGTACTGAAAATTAAAATAGAATATGATTTTGTTAGAATTGTGGCGCTCCATTAATCGGATAATTAACAAAACTATACAAATAATTAGTCAACACGTTAATTAGTAGAGTATATTACTGGCTGCATCCAAGCAGTGATCTGAGAGAATCGTTCAATCGTCAAAAGCAAGATGTCCGTCATTATTTTCTTCTTGCTCATTACGTTCTGGATTCGTATTTCGCTGAAGTCCTCCATTTGCCTTCTATCCATTTCGGAATCAATGAAATAAAGTATCCTTCAACTACTGAAACGGATGTAACGGACTGATCTCATTTCTCAAGATCGATATCGTTGTACCGAAATTTGACACCACTAAAAGTGGCGATTTTGTAGAATCATTACAAATGTCACTGAAATGCTTAGCGGAATTTCTTTCGGATTTTCAATTTGTGATTTCAAATTTCGCAGCGGCCATCCTTGCCTTCCATCTTTTTGGTATCGATAAAGTAAGTACCAGCCAGTTACTTGAGTCGATGTAATCCAGTTGCTCCCATTTCCCAAATTCTTAGCCTTCTGTTAAAACGTGTGGCCCTTATTAAATGCGACGAGCTGGCAGACCCTTTAGAGCTTCCCACATGATGCAAAGCGCATTACTTCATTACTTCTAGCTGATCTTAGTTCCAATCTGGCAGATGTCAACTTTGTGTTACATCTTTTCGAATAGATTTATTAAAGTACCAGTCAAGTCTTGTGATCGATGTAATCGATTTGCCCCCCTTTGTATCCCCGTGACAACATTAGAAACAATTATATACAAAATGGACACAAGTCCACACATTTTAGTGGCTTGTATCTAGATCACATATGAAGGATATATAGTTTATAGATCACTAAGAATGAAATGGAAATATGAGGTTGTTGAACTTAGAGCGCAAACTGTAAAGAAGCGTAAATAAACATTACGATATGCTAACAATTTTGTCGCTTTTAAGTATATTAGTAATTCTAATTGATGAATATTGACAGCGATGCTGAAGTAGGGTATTTAGTCGATACCAGCGACTCCAATACTTGATAGGAATTACATCTCATCGACCCTGGAAGAATTAGCAGCAATATGAGCGCCTGCTGGATTTTGAACGCAAAGAATCTGAGAATAGCGATTCAGCCAGATCACCAGATTCTTGTAATAAATTATATTTAATATAATTTAAGTGATTCCTGTAAAATGACAACTACGTTTGGCAATATTTTTTTTTAACATACGAGTGAGTAAAATGGCGTCCAATGAATGACCAGCACTCACTATATCGACTGATAGATGATAAAAATGGCAAAATAAACATAACGTTTATAGTGTTTGAACTTAGAATGTACATGCTGGAAAGAAAAATGATTTTGGATTATTATAGGCATTTCAAGTCGGAACGATGAAAGGTACTTCGAATTTTACTTTGAATCATCTTAGTCGAGAGGAATATCAACAAGAGCCCTCCCCGCTAGAACCCTAGATGTCTCTGTCTTAGGTACGAGAATGAGATCTAACACTTGAGGTACGTGAAGTACGGCATTGAAGCTGACCTAGAATTTAATGTATCATCCGAATTCACTAAACTAAGTTCAGATATGATTTTGATACTCGTCTGATTTTAATCACGCATTTTCAACGTGGCACACCTAAAATTAAGCTGACAAGATTGTATTTAAGTTAGTAAATACACTTGAAATTACACACCATTCACTTAGGCAAATGGATTCCTCACTATTTAAGAATTACGTAGGAAATATCATTTATATAAAACTCCATACGAAAGAAATTACATAGTGAAGTATGCGAATTATAATTGAGGTAGACTGCTAACAAGTGTCATTTAAGTAAAATTACAAAGCTCTAGGGTTTCTATTGCTCAAAGTTGACCAGAAAGTAACAAATAAATGTGTAAGTCGGGGCAAAACTGTTCAGACCATTTCCATGTCATTTGCCAAAAGTCTTGGGTCTCTGTTCCATGCTCGAAGATATTTTTTGCGAACCCACATATGCATGTATATATACATATATATGTAGTTATGTACATATATGTATGGATATATGCATATATTTATATATTATTTATATTATATTATATATATATATATATATATATATATATATATATAGTAGTTCTTTGACTGCTATTTCTAAATTTTCAGTATGTTGGTGAGGCAACTCATGCTGATCCCTATATGTTT
>NC_068999.1:9514002-9515569 GCF_001194135.2 Octopus bimaculoides | reverse complement strand
AGCTCCCAGAATTACTGAAGAGCTTAATGACCCCATCAAGAACGCAGTTTCCACAAAAGCCTTTCGCCGGGAGTTGCACAAAGCCGGATTTCACTGGAGGGCTGCAATCAGAAAACCACTACTTTCAATAACAAACGTTTTAAAGTGTTTAGATTGGAGTAATAACCTACAGAATTGGTCCCTAGAGCAGTGGAAGAATTTTATCTTCTCGGACGAATCACCTTTTAGCTTATTTCCGACCACCGGCCGAGTATGGCGTAGAGGGATCGATTTAATCGACTGGCCCTCTCCCTTAAAAATTTGCGCCTTGTGCCTAGAGTAGAAAATAATTATTATGCGCAACTCATGAAAGACAGTTTCTCTGAGTGTGTGAGCATGCTTGCTAGTGTGCGTGTGTCTGCGTCTCTTTGTGTAATTAGGAATAGAGAAGTTGTAAAAGGAAATAAACTTCATTTACAAAATATCTCAGTTTCTCTTTTTATAGCTATGTACGCATATGTACTTACGTATATTTGTACGAATGTCTGCGTATGAATACAAACAAGCACTTTGTATAAGTAGAAATGTTACTTATGCTGTTCAAAAGCGAGTGGCTTGTATTCTTCTATATATATACCTAAACTATGCAGGAATATAAAATTGGTATTTTGTTTCATCTTTTAGTTTCATGACTCGTTGAAGAGCCACCAACAGGTGTCCGAAAGTGAAAGTCGTTCTGAAAGGGGAAGCCTGGTGCTTTTATTTGCAAAATCCTAGATTTCATTAAAAGAACCCGCGGTGCCAAGGGACGGTGTGGCTAAGTGAGATTGGTTAAACGAGTGAAGTCTACGTGAAGGAATGAAGGGAGTCACCGAAAACGTGGAGGGGAAAGACGGTGAGCTGGCAGAAATGTTTAAATCCGGACGAGATCAACTTTGTCTTTCATCCCTTCGGGGTCTGTAGGGCATATGAAACATACGTTCTCATCGCATGACAACCGAAGCTGGTGTGTTTACGTATCCGTCACTTAGCAGTTCGATAGAAACCGATAGAATAAGTACTAGGCTTACAAAGAACAAGTCCTGGGGGCGATTTGTTCGACTAGAGGTGATGTTCCAGCATGGCCGCAGTCTAATGACTAAAACAAGTAAAAGAATAAAAGAATATACATATATATAAATACAAACATTTATATATATATTAGTATGTATGTATGTATGCATGCATGTATGTATGTATGTATGTATGTACGTACGTATGTATGTATAAAGACGGAGAGGAAGAAAGAGAGAATGGAGAGATATATACAAACACTCATAAACACATCATTATCATACTATATGCAGCTACGCCGCAATATGTGAACAAAAGTGTGTACGATTAAACGTTTGAATACATATATTGATGCAAGGAGATGCGTACATATACACGTATGTATATATATGTATGCGTGTGTGTGTGTGTGTAGTTTTCTATATAACTGATCATGAGAATTAGCATATATATATATATATATATATACATATGTGTATATATATATATACATATATATATATATATATATATATACATATATATATATATATAT
>NC_068999.1:9505764-9506809 GCF_001194135.2 Octopus bimaculoides | reverse complement strand
ATATATATATGTATATATATGCATGTATATACAGAGAGAGAGATTATGTATACACATATATATGCATAAATGCACACACATAAATTTATATATATATATATATGCATTCACACACGCACACACATATGTGTATATGTATATGTATATGTATACACACACACACACACACACACACACACACACACACACACAGACTAACACAGATGAAAAAGCTATATCGACGTGTCAGGCTGAGTAAAAAGTAATAAACAGCATTTTGAACCATGAAGAATTTGTACAAGACTTTTGCAGAGTTTTTAATTTTTTGAAACATTTTTTTTTCTTTGCAATTGTCTGATAATACGGACATAGAATTGCCCAAATGAATTCACAAATTAACATTAATATTTTCTTCACCATTGTTACAATCATCTGAATTGGAATTGTTAAAGTGCGATGTTCGAGCAATTGTGCGATTCAACTTCAAAACAGGACGTAAAGCAGCTGAAACTGGTCGCGATATCAACGAAACGTTTGGTGAGGAAATGACCAGTGAGTGGTCGGCTCGAAAATGACTTAAAAGATTTCGCAGTGGAGACCTGAGCCTTGAATATCGTGAGCGTAGTGGACGCCCATCTGTCATCGATGCCGGGAAATTAAAGACCGTCATTGAAAACGATCCACGTAAACCACAGGCAAAAGCATTTCAAGTTAACCAGAAAATTGCATGCAACCATTGCATGCGATTGGAAAATCAAAAATGCTCGGCAAGTCAGAGGGAAAGTCATCAAATAGATATGAAATTTGCTCATCATTTTTCTTCTCCGTGACCAGACCGAATTATTTCTCAGTTGTATTGTAATTTGCGGTGAAATGTGGATTGTGTACAATAATAAAAAACAATGACTGAAAAAAGTAAAAGAATATATGTATCCATATATATATATATATATAAACATATTAATTTCTAAATTCATACTACCTCAATATATACTGTTAAATGTATGTATATATATGTGTGTGTGTATATATATGTATATACATACATATATATATATATATATAT
>NC_068999.1:9504459-9505489 GCF_001194135.2 Octopus bimaculoides | reverse complement strand
ATATATATATATATATATATATATATATATATGCATAAGTATGTGTATATATGTGTGTCTGTGTGTGTGTGTCTGTGTATGTATATGGAGGGAGAGTTAGATAGATACAAAGATATTCATATACATTGGTATATGTATATTTGTATGTGTATTATATTATATGTGCAGATACACACACACACAAACATACACATAGACACACGCACACACAAACACAAACACACACAATCTTGTATACAAGCATACTGACACAGACATTTGTTTGTAGATTTAATTCTTTAACACGCTAGCCATTGTGTTTTACATTTTATTTCTATACACATTTTGATATAAGAGAACATTCTCTCTGGAACAGCAAAGATGTCTGTAAATTGAAACAAAAACAAGACAATAAAACCTAAACAACAAACAAAATCAAACACAGCAGCAACAACAACAACGTCTTCTATGTAACCACTACCCTTCACTTAGTTTCCTTCTTCAACTGGCACACCTTTGGAATCCTCTTTCAAGGACTACGATGTCTATATTATTATCAAGCAGCCCAGCCTTATACGCCCCAGTACGCCCTTTCTCTCCCAACACGGAGACAGATATTTATGCATGTGTGTATATATATATATACATATATATATACACACACGCTCTCTCTCTCTCTCTCCAACACTCCACCTGAAACCGTAATTCGTATGACGCTAGTAAATTAACTACTTGCTACCTGAAACCGTCTGCTTCCTACAGCCCACACTACAGATTAAACACAACCCAAGAGTATCCAGGTGGTCCCCTAATAATTCATGTTTCATTCGTTGAGTATGTGTGTTTATGTGCCGGTACGTGACGGTGTATGTATGTATGTGCGTGTGTATGTGCATATACGCATACACATATATAGAAATATATATACGTCTATGTATGTGTGCGTGTATGAATGTGTGAGTGCATCTTTCTATACAAACATATCATGAGTGTACATGATGATATATCTATATGCATATTTATATATATATATATATATATATATATATAT
>NC_068999.1:9503254-9503905 GCF_001194135.2 Octopus bimaculoides | reverse complement strand
TATATATATATATATATATACATATATATATATATATATACATGTATGTATGTTCGTTCGTAGGTATGTATGTACGTACGCAATTATGTACGTACGTATGCATGTATGTATGTATGTATGTATGTACGTACGTATGTATGTATATATGTATATATATATAAACTTGTTTCTTAACGATGAGAACGATTTCGAATGAAAATAGTTCAAAGCTATTTCATGTCATTCTCAATAATTACGAGAGCCGCTCGTTACTACATTTTTTGCTGTATTTCCTTTTCATTGTTTTTCACTTTTTCCACCGGACTAAACAGTGGGTTGGATATGGTACTGACATAGGAAGATCAGCACCAACCCTTCTTTGCGTCCTATATACTTTAGACATTTCCTATCCCTCTATTCTCTTGTATTGTTTGAAAACATGAAGCTATTATCTGCCCCTTCATCATCATCATCATAATAATCATCCTCATAATCATCATCATCATCATCATCATCATCATCATCATTATTATTACTATTATTATCATTATCATTATGTTTATTTTTATTATTATTATTATCATTATCATTATTATTATTATCATTATTATTATCATTATTATTATTATTATTATTATTATTATTATTATTATCATTATCACTATTATCATG
>NC_068999.1:9501554-9502285 GCF_001194135.2 Octopus bimaculoides | reverse complement strand
GGGGCAAGTCCAGGTTTTTGCATATTACCCAGTGAATATATTGTGCAGCTCTATCATGCCTGTTGAGATACTCTGTAGGCGCAAGCAGACTGCACATGGAGACAACATGATCGATGGTCTCATTTTGTTGTTGGCATATACGACATGATGGGGAGCTGCCGTTCTTTAATATGTTGGCCTGGTAGTTCTTTGTAGGTAGGCATTGATCTTGGGCTGCTATGATAAACCCCTCTGTTTCTGATTTCAATCCAGAGGCCATTAACCATAGGTATTATTATCATTATTATTATTAATATTATTATTATTATCATTATTATTATCATTATTATTATTATTATTATTATTATTATTATTATTATCATTATCACTATTATCATGGCCAACATCCTCATTCCCATTACTGCTATTATTGCTACTATTACTGCTGTAGTTAATTATTATCATTATTTATATTATTATCATCATCACTGTCGTCGTCGTCATCATCATTATCATCATTATTATCATGATCATCATCGTCATCATCCTCGTCGTTGTTGTTATTCTCCCTTCTCCTTTTTCATATTATTATTATTATTATTATTATTATTATTATTATTATTATTATTATTATTATTATTATTATTATTATTATTATTATTATTATTTTTATCATCAGTAATATTATTATTATTATTATTATTATTATTATTATTATTATTATTATTATTATTATTATTATCATTATTATT
>NC_068999.1:9494029-9499664 GCF_001194135.2 Octopus bimaculoides | reverse complement strand
TAATATTATTATTATTATTATTATTATTATTATTATTATTATTATTATTATTATTATTATTATCATTGGTGCAGCGAGATGGAAGAATCGTTAGCACGCCAGAAAAAAAATGGTTGCCAGCATTTCGTTGGTCGTTACAATGTGAGTCCAAATTCCGCCGAGGTCGACTTTGCCTTTCATCATTTCGGGGTCGATAAATTAAGTACTAGTGAAACACTGAGGTTGATGTAACAAATTTGAAGCCTTGCGCCTCCTGTAGAAAGGTTTATTATTATTATTAATAATATTATTCAGCAGTCTTATATTTATGGCGTACGTTGAGCTAGCAGCCCACAGCGTCAATGTGACGCTGGTGTACAAATATACCAAGTCTAATAAGCCCACCATAACTACCCGGCTGTTATATATGCACCGGGCGCATACATTACATGCATATGTGCGGGGACAGGGTGGTTTACATATCTTGGTAAACAGCGCTTGAGCATGCACACGTACAATTTTCTGCATGTTAAGTAGGCCATTCCGTTTTAAGATGCCGAAAGTAACATGCATGTTTCTAGATGTGGATTAAATCAAAGTCCAATGAATTACTCCCGTAACATTCCTGCTATCCTCCCCCACTACTCCTGTCCATGTTCAGAGATGCACATATCGTCAGCCACCAAGGAACATGCTCAACTGATTAAGGCCAATCAACTGACAGTCAAATCTTTGGTATTGAGCAAAATATTTATTGTCACCCATCTTTTACACCAATACCAAATATGTATATGTTAACACTTCCAATCAGGTAAGATCAGAGCCACTGCCCGCTATTGCATCTATTGTCAATATTGTTATTAATATACGCAATAGTATTTCTATAAAGTGTCCATAAATGTTTATGGTGAATACAAAAACTCCCTTCTCCCTTCTTGTATGCTGCATACAAAATTTCCTGCAACTGTTATGGTTTTAGGGGTTGTCAGCATTGAAGGACATGTAATGTATCCCTACTTCTTTCCACAAAGCTTTGGCGTTAAATCTGCTGCCTGCATTGAGGTCCTGGAAATAATTATTATGCTCTGGAAATAATTATTATGCTCTGGATAGATATTGTATGCAATGGAAGGCCATATGTGTTTCAGTAAGATTCTGCAGTATCACACACAGGTCTAGTAACACAGGAATAAATGGCTGAACATTTTCATGATCACATAAGTCCTAGCATTTGGCCTCCTAATTCCCTATTGAACTATTACATGTTGACAGTTGTTGAGAAAAGAGGTCAATGTACGTGCCCATAACACCAAAGATTCTATGAAAGCTGCCATAGTCAGAGTAATGTACAGAACGAATCAGGACCACTTGATTCGATCATGTAGATGATTTAGATATCATATAGAAGCAGTTGTTGAAGCTGTAGGTGGTTTATTGAAAAGAAAGTTAATTTTTATCCTCATAGCATTTTTTGCTAAATAAAGTTATTATTTGTTATATATCTGTCCTCAAATATGTTACATATATATGTATATATGTATATATACATATACATATGCATATATATCTGTGTCTGTGTGTGCGTGTGTGTATGTGTACGTATCTGAGTATATACACATATGCATGTACATACATGTATTATATATATATATATATATATATATATATATATATATATATATGGGAGAATATACAAATAATAACAACAGACGAGGACAGGTGGTGTAAATAACAAAAGTATATAGTAGTATGACGCTCGGGAATACGGAAAGTCTTTGACGTTTCGAGCTACGCTCTTCAACAGAAAGAATACGGAGACAAGGAGAAAAACACGTAAGTAAATTAACAAAAATATTCCAATCGGAAGTCGGCAAGATTTATACGTTAAAATGTAAAATGAAACGATTCACAATAATCCATAGCATTAATCAGATGTGGTAGTATTGTGACAGGTAGTTGACACTCACATTATTTGTTTTCTTCACCACAATAAACAAAAACGTGTTGTATTGAAATAAAGTGACAAATATAACTTATATAATATTATATAACATATGCCTCTTGGTTTCATCATTATAAGATAGCATACATTACAACAGTCGATTTCGAAACAGCGCAGTAAAATCGTCAGAGAGTTTCTTTTCTAACCCTCCTTAATACTTAGTTCAAAAGCTCTCGTCATAACATTCAACAAAATATTATCCAGAAAATTGACAAAATTTTCATTACGGCCTAAGTAAATATACTTCGTTACGTTTAAGTTTATTTTGTAAATAAAGCACTTAACACAGAACAAAATGGTGTATTTTATGGTTTTGTTTTAGACAAGAATATATGAAGTATTCTTCCATTCCGTTCGCTTTAGAACTCGGGGAAAACCCCAAGACTTTACAATAATTCTTAATACATTAAAACTAATATTTTCTATTCATTTAAATATATTCCTGTTATCTATTCTTCTCTTAAATCATACCAAAGACAAACACATTATACCAGGATCGATATCTTTTATGTTATCCTTCATATATTCATTTTTGAGAAAATGTATATTTTCAAAATCTGTATATCAAAGAACACGAAAATAATACGGATTTTAAAAGAATTGTGACCATGGTATTAACGCGGATGTAGCGATCGACATAAGTGGCTCCAGTACATGAATGGTATTTATTTTCTCAATACTTAAATGATAAGTGACAAAGCCTGTTTTAACGAGCAACTCATTCATAATATCGTGAGATGTATGCATGCAAACAGACTCATACAGAAACGCACACACACACACACACATATAGCTTAGTGAACTGATAGCGCGTCGCAGTAAATTGCATACCAGCAGGAAAAATTTAAGTGTAGCACAGGTAAAATACTATAATAAATGAAGCTGGGAAAGACGAGAAGAGAAGGGTTTAAAACTAATGAAATTGAATTTGGAATTAAATGGAATTACTTTTTTGAAGGGTAGGTAATGAAGTAAAGACAGCAAGGGAAAGGTTAGATGTAAGACAATAGAGCCCTTAAGCAGCATTTGGATCATGTAGTTCTATGTAACCATAGCACTCTGGTACGTAGGTCTAATTGTGATTTCACCCCTTATGGTTCATAATGTGTCTTGTGGAAGACAACTCAAATGATGTGCATTTTGCAGAAGGGAAGTCTTTCGGTCTTGAAATTATTCTTACATCACGTGTATCAACTAGGCATTTTGGTCTACCCCAGCAAAATTAGATCTCTTGTCTCAGCACTCTCAAATGGATCAGCATCCGTAATGCTTTATAGCATTCGGAGGTAATCCGTTCTTAGAAACCCATTTTGACTTTTTTCTCAAACGTCATTTCTCTTCAGCCCTGTTTTAAAACCCGCCCATACTTCGATACAAAAGAGACGGCAGGTCACAGATCCACATCATATTGAATTTCTTTTATTGCCACGTTTTTAATTCTTTGCCCTATATAGTGGGGCAAAAGTGTTTGGGTGGAGTTATATTTAAACAATTCAGTTTGCTGTTGAACCAAGCCCTCGTTTTCAAAAGCGCAGTAGATGCTAGCATAAATCTTTCCTCTTTCTACTAACAAACATTTCTCCCGAAATTTCTTTCAGTGAATGCTTCTTATTGCTGTCTTGATAATAGTTCGCTTTCAACGCTATTGTTGCTTTAACATGTAAACATTTTCTTCCTCTCTCTTGTGAATTAGAGCTTGCGGCTAAAAACACTGATTTTACAAAATACTTTCAATTCTTTTTTTTCTGAGACACAAATTATATATTGCAACAGAAAGAAGACTAGGTTCAACCAACATACTATATGAATGACTTTGAATGTTTGTCACTGTGCTAGTATTAAGTACTGTGGTCAATATCTTCATAATCATTGGTGACATGGTTCGAAATATTTTTCTTCGATCATTCGTTTATGAAGATGTTCATAATCTTTTCCTTGTACAATCTCTGTTGCAAATGCTGCGGTATCATGTCTTTCGTTTGTGTGTGTACTGTGTGTGTATCTGTCAGTCATTTTCATCTTGGGATGTGGTTAGACAAAGTTAGTAATTTAAGTAAAATAAAATCATTCTCATTTCTAGTGCGTTTATCGGAACACGAAGTCCTGAAGTCATTAAACTCCTGGGAAATACGCAAAAACAATTTTCATCTGGCGTTGTCTGAATACCACCAACAAAAGTAACACCACCACCACCAACAACAACAACAATAATAACAATAACAATGATAATGGTAGCAATAATAATGGTGGCAGATGTTGGTGCGGATAGGGATAAAGAAATACTTAGTGATTTTGCAGTCTTTGTTGATGAATGATGATGATGATTATGAAGGTGGTGAGCGCGGATGAAGATAATGAAGATGAGGATGGGGAGGAAGGGGATAATGATGACGAGGAGGGGAGGAGGAGGAGGGAGGACGACGACGACGACGATGACGATTGTGGTGTCGATTGTGGTTTCGGCGCTGGAACTGGCGTTGGTGGTTTGCGTACTAATGATGACATGGGTAATAACGCCGACCATTGCCATCACGGGCATCGTTTCCATCGTCATTTCCTTGCATCATCATCATCGTCATCATCGTCAACATCATAACCACTATCACCATCACCTTCATCACCATCACCATCACCATCACCATCCAGTTACCATAATACTACCACCACTACCACCACTATTACCACCATCATCATCATCGTTATCGTCTTCGTTACCAGCATCTTAATTATCGTCCACATCATCACCCACATCATCGTCAGCAACACGATCATCGCAAACATCACTATCATCGTCATCATCACCATCAAGACAATCACTTTCCCACCATCACTATCATCATCACCATTGTCAGCATTTGCATCAACATCCTGTTCACCCAGCACCACCTCCTCCTTCTCCTCCTCCTCCTCCTCCTCCTCCACATCATCATCATCATGATCATCAACATTATTTCAGGAATAATAATAATAACAGGAATAATGATAATAACAGAAATAATTACAATGGTTGATTAATTAGGCATGAAGACAAGTAATCGAGTAGAAATAACTGCCGTGTATCAGTGATTGATAATCGATTACTTTATGATGCCTATAATGTCGCCAACCCATTTTCTCAAAGTTATTTTGTTATTTTTTTTTTCTTCTTTATATCTTAGTTATTAAAATAGGATATCATAACACCGAATCACACAACCAAGTGAGTTTTTTTTTCCAATTTATTTTTATGTTTATTTTCTTCTGTATTTCATTTGTTTAGTTTTTAAATTAATAGAGACTCTCATTTAATATTAATGGCAGCGTTACGCTATGTTCCTCTGCAAGTTAATATTTTTTTTTATTCGCTTCAAGCACAACGTCCATAAAAAAACAAAAAAAAATCGTTATCATCGCTATTTTTTCGGATGCTGCCGTTGTTGCGGTCATCGTCGTTGCTTTCGCTGCTGCTGCAGCTGCTGTTGCTGTTGTTTGTTATTGTTTTTGATGTTGTTGTTGTTGTTGTTTTTGCCGTTGTTGTTTAACCCCATGCCAGCTCCAGTCGTGCAGTTATATAATCAAAGATGATCCAGCCTTTTGTTTTCTTTTATTTTCAATCATTGTTTTGTTACTTTTTTCAGGTATAATCTATGTAAGACAGCTTTTGTTTATATATAT
>NC_068999.1:9490147-9493999 GCF_001194135.2 Octopus bimaculoides | reverse complement strand
ATATATATGTCCTTCCTTTTAACGTTTACCGAATGCAATAGAGTAATTTGAAGGAGATTTGATTTCTGTTACTAGCAGGTCAAATGGCCGCCTAATTATAGTAATAATAATAATAACAATACTAATAATAATAATAATAATAATAATAATAATAATAATAATAATAATAATAATAATGATAATAATAATAACTGGAAATTCCCTGCAAGATTGATGTATTTCAAAAAGCAGCTTTATTGGGCTCATCGTATGTCTTAAGGCAAGTATTATCTGTCTGAGGTCCTTGTTGTGACTGGATAGATGACTAAAGGCACCGGTGCATTTTTTCCTGCGTTGTATCAATAATAATAATAATAATAATAATAGTATAATACTTTAGTATCAATAATAATATTATTAAGATTACGCAGAGAGCGCAAACCTCCGCTAAGTCAACACCAACGTCCTCTCAACGATAGTCAGAGATGATTTTTAAAATGAGAATGTCTGAAATAAACTCGTCTACTCTCACAAACGAGAATACAAAAATGAACCCAACCGTTCTCAAAAACTAAGTAAAAGAACAGGAAAAATAATCCAGAATCCTTGTCTGATGCCGGATCGATCAGAAAATGTAATCAGGTCGTGCTAGTCCCAAGGCCAAACATCCCTGAAAGTTTCATCCAAATCCATCCAGCGGTTCTTGAGATATCTTGTCCACAGACAGACAAACAAACACAACTGTAAAACAATGCTTCCGCTATCGCTAAGGCGGAAGGAATAATGATAGGAACAATAACAATAATAATAATAATAATAATAATAATAATAATAATAATAATAATAATAATAATAATAATAATAATAATAAGGCCTGATAATAATGATAATAATGATGATAGGGCCTAATAATAACAAAACCTGAAAGTTTTGAGAGAGGGAACTGGTTGATTACATTGACCCTAGTGTTTCACTGGTACTTAACTTATCCGAGAAGCTGAAAGGAAAGTCGACCTCGGCAGAATTTGAACTCAGAACATAAAGACGGACGAAATACCGTTAAGTATTTCGCTCGGCGCAGTAACGATTCTGCCAGCTCGCCGCCTGAATAATAATAATAATAATAATAATAATAATAATAATAATAATAATAATAATAATAATAATAATAATAATAATAATAATGATAATAATAATAATAATAATAATAATAATAATAATAATAATAATAATAATGATGATGATGATGATGACAGCAACAAAACCAATAACAACATGTAAAAGAATAACAACAGCAACAAAATGAATCCTTGTGTATCCGCTTATGTTAACTTCTAACACAATCCATAAAAATGCGTCAAGTTATTAGAGTGAAAATGAAACGTTTAACACTGCAAATTATCTGCCGAAGCAGGAACATTTTGTCGGAATTTGGAACGCATTGTAAAAGAGTATGGTTTGTTTTCTTCTTTCCCACCCCCACCTCCTCCTCCTCTTTTTATTTCTTCTTCTTCTCCTTCTTCTCCTTCTTTTATGACTTATATTTAATTGAGCAAGCAAGCAAGCAAGCAAGTAAGTAAGCGAGAGCTAGCAGGTGATATCAGATGCTCTGTTAGATAGATGAGAGAGAACTTGTTCTTGGACAGGTGAATAAGTAATTAAAACAAGCGAATGAAATCGTGTATGTCGCTAGAATTTGTCACGGCACATAGAGCTGCCTTGGATTTGACATTCGAAGTTTACATCTATTAGAGATGTAATAGATGTTACATGATTGTATATTTGTGTTTTCTATAGCTCTTTTTTCTTGTATATTTTTTCTAATTTTCATTTTCTCCACTTTTTTGTATACACTTTATTAAAATGTATGTAAGCTTTTATTTACGCGTGTTATTTTCTATTATGTTATATATGTTTTATTCCTTATTCTGTTATTACATATACAATTTGTATTGTTAAAAAAGACATAAAAAAACAACAAAACTGCAACAACAATAAGGTACATGATTGACATTGATGTAAAAGTATAAAAATACAAGTGATATTGGGTTTTTTTTTAGTATATTTTGTTATTGTTTTTCTTTTGGTCTAAGTTCGTTCTGAATGTATTACAATGGTGCTTTATAGCTGTTTTCAGATTCAGACCGATACGTGACGATTTTTCTGTATTTAATTGAATCTAGCCATATATATTAGTTTTATTGATTTTTTTTTCTATCGATCTACAGAAAAAATAAGCTGAAAAACAAAAAGTGCACCGGGTAGTTATGGAGTTAACATCCGTAAGGAAGGAAACTAAGCTTAATGATATATGTGAAAATAATATGCACTCTCAGCCTACTGTTTCTGTCTTGTAAAGCAGCATATTCATTTTCTATTTATCTGATAATCTGCCATCTTTAACAAAAGGGCAATTTTTGTTTTGAAAAGTGTTGTAGCCCATTAAATTGACTACATTTTCAATACAAGCGCGCGTACACAAATACCCCCTCCCCGCACATACACCCACGATATATATATATATATATATATAAATGTGGAACTCGAGAATAGCAATGTGCCAAGAAGCATGCTTCCCAACCACATTGCTGTGGACTCAGTCACATTGCGGGCCACCTTGGGCAAGTGTCTTTTACTATAGCCTCAGGTACACCAAAGTCTTGTGAGTGGATTTAATAGGCGGAAACTGAAAGCAGCCCAATCTTTCTCTCTCTCTCTCTCTCTCTCTCTCTCTCTCTCTCTCTCTATATATATATATATATGTATATATATATATATATATACATGATAGATTTATTCAAACACCAAACCGGTTTCGACATTTTTCGGTTCAGAAAAAAGAAACAGATAATAATATAAGTGTAAATGTTCAATGATTGAAAATTCAGTCATATTGAGCTTATAAAAAAATATATAGGGACGCATAAATGATAAAAAAATATATATGCATTTCCCTCTCTATATCTCTCTGTATTTCCATTTATCAATCTTCTTATCTATGCATTTGCTACATCTATATATTTGCCATATCTATTATTTGCCCATATATAATGCACTTTTGCAGAGCTCCCTTGTATTTTCGTCCCAAATATGCCATCGTAAATAGTTACATATACAGTCTTGTAAGATATCCATATTTATATGCATACCATCATATCAAGGAAACATGGAAAATGACAGAGGCCGCCCAAATTTTGAGAATTCTAATAAATGCTTTATACACCCCTTTCTACACTGCTCTAGTAACCAAAATTAACGTACAGAAAATTAATTTTATTTGAACGTACGGAAATGTAATTCTAAATTACATTTGAATCTATATTTCTCGAACATAAAGGAAATATTTTTACTGTACAAAGAATTTTAGCACAGAGCTCAATAAACAGGAAACATACCTATCTAATGTAATAATATAATGAAATGCAATAAATCAAAATGAATCGACACTACAAAATAGAGATAAACTTTGGGGAATTATGAATAGAGATATACAGACAATATTGCATACTTTGATGAGCACAACGACAAAATGTACAACGCATAAATTAATTTGACAGATTTCTTTATTTATTCGTTCATCCTTGCAAATTAAGAAAAAATGAAAAAAGTCAAACAATGAGAAATAGACGCAAATTCAAGAGAATAAATTCTATATAGACATAATATAAATAGCTTTAAGTCTTGCTTTTGGTCTCTGACACTTTCTTCCACTCTCTCTCACTGTTTCTCTCTCACTCTATCTCTCTTTTTTCTCTTTATCCCTCTCTCTTTCTCTCTCAGTATGTATACATGCATATATATCTACACACGCACACACACACACACACACATACATATATATATACGTGTATATAGATGTGTACGTATATATTG
>NC_068999.1:9481089-9489677 GCF_001194135.2 Octopus bimaculoides | reverse complement strand
TATATATATATATATATATATATATATGCGAGTATGAGTGTGTACGTGTCTAACTATGTATGGATAGATTTATGTATATTAAATATATATATATTTGTATATATATACGTATATATATTTGCATATATGTATGTATTATGTATGTAAGTATTCATATATATCAGGATCCTAACGCGTGCTTGCTACATATGTTATACGTGCAACAAGGTATATGTACTTTGCATGCGTGTATTTGTGTGAATGTATATATATATATATATATATATATATATATATATGAGCTTGTGAGTGTGTGTGCGTGTGTGTGTGTGTGTCTCTGTTGTTTGTGGTGTAGGTGTGGGTACGTGTGCGGGTGTATGTATATATACGTACATATATTATCTTATATTGACAGGCAATTTATTTCTTCTGCAATGTCAGATCTGACTAGCAACAAAACCAGAATATATTAATACATATATAAATACAGAACAATGCAGGATGACAGTGTGAATGACATACAGAAAAGAATAACAGTAAAAAAAAAAAAAATTAACTCAACTGAATAAGCGAAGACAGGCATACTCACACCCGCACATATATTACACACACGCTTATGTGATATGTTTGCATATATATCAATATATATATATATATATGTAAACATATGTGTGTGCACATGTGTGTGTGTACGTGGGTATGTATGTACACATATATATGTGTGTGTGTCTGTGTGTTGATACATACAAACACACGTACACGTTTGTGCAAGTCTAGGTGTTAGTATACAAATAATTGCGTTTTGTAGATATTTGCATTAAAATTTTGACCACTTACACAATTTATACACATAAATGTATCTATGATGTATTTGTGCGTATGTATATATATATGACTTGATTTATGTATGCGTCTGTATATAAATGTCTGTTTATTATCCTCTTCAGAAGTACCTGAATTTTATAAACTCGTTTTCTAAAACCATGTCATTGACTAAACTTACTATTATATAATATTAAACACCTATACCTACGTCCAGTTCAGTAGATCTCAAGTATAAAACTTAGTTACTGTTCTAATTGAGAAAATATTATTTTAAACTTATAGTTAAAAGGAATTAAGTTTTTTTGGAAATTCTTATATATGTTGAAGTTAATAAATTAACCGGATTATTTAAAATTCTAAGTAGACAAATATGACAACAATTGGTTGAGGGATCATATACAAAACTATATTTCGTTTTTGTATTTGGTTTGCAAGATCATTTTTGTGAATTCGTGTGTTGAAGCATATTTTATAGTATCTGGGGGGAGTCATTCTCTATTAGTGTCTTATTAATTTAATACACCCACCTGTCTAATTTCTAGTCATTTACTTATGTATAAATAAGTATACGAGCGGAAATCAAACCGGTGAATGTGTTAAATTAATATGACACTAAAAGAGAATGATTCTCGCCAGATACAATTAAATATAAAATTATATTTAAAATATAAATAAATATATTATATTCATAAATATTAAATATTCTTAACTTTTAAAAATAATTAATTCATAAACATTTTTTCTTTTATTTATTAGATTGATAAATTATCAAACGCTTGAACTATATTATTCCGCCATACTATTCATTAAGTTTACGTCCGCGGTTGATTTTTAGTCAGTTAAACATGCAGGGAAGTAGAGGACTGCCTCACTTTCAAACAGCGAAAATTACATTTAATGCCGCTCTCCGAAGCATTGGTTTTAAATTTTAGCACAAATGCAGCAATTTCGATGGAGGGGCTGAATCGATTATATTGAGCACAGCTATCGGCTGGTACTTATTTAATTGAAAACGAAAAGGATGAAAGAGAAAGTCGTTTTTGAACACTTAGAACACAAAGACGAACAAAATGCCGCCAACCGCTTTGCTGATCGTACTAAAGATTTTGGTTTCACATTTGAGCACAAGACTAGCAATTTTGAGGGAGAAATTAAGTCGGTTAATCGATCCCAGTGTTCAACTGGTTATTATTTATCGTTTCCGAAAGGATGAAATGCAAAGTCGTCTTCGGCAGTACGTAAGAACGGAGGAAAGGACACTGAGCATCCTGCCCCCACCGGCATGCTAACGGTTCTGTTAGCTCCCCGCTTTACCCCTTCCTCTCCAAAATATTTCTATTTATGTTTTCTCTATATCCAAGTACACCACATATACTTACACTCCTACACACACATATACACACATAAATACATCCCAGGGGGCAACCGCATATGTAGTCTATGTCAGGTTTCTGTGGAAGACATCACGCATGTCATTGGCAGCTGTCCTAAAATGTCGTCATGGTACTATCTCTCTATGCGGTACGATGTTGTATTTACAATACCATCCTCAAAGAAGACTGTCCTGAAATGAACTTAGAAAATCCCTCTGTTATGGAATACATTCATAAACACCAACTCAAGGAATACTGGTGGAATATTCCTATCAAAACCTCTGTCAAATGTAAGCATAACAGGCCAGATGTTGTTGTTTGGGACAGAGGGGCATGGGTATGTACCATCATAGAGGTTAGCTGCCCTTCAGATATAAATATCTCTTAGAAAATCAAAGAAAAAGAGGATATCTATGCACAGCTGCTTCGAAACCACCAGCTTCTATGTCCAAATTATGAATTCATATTCATACCAATAATAATTGGAGCACTCGGTTTTGTTAGTAAATGCTTAAAGATGAATCTGGATAAATTAGGATTTTCAGAAAGAGAAATCGACTGGGTGATTCGTGCATTACACGTCCAGTCTGTGAGTGGAACAGTAAAAATATGCGAAACATTTCTCAAGTTCCAAATGTGAATTTGTTTGTGTTATCTTTGTTGGAAACCGGTTCCATCTTCAGTGGAAGATTTAAAATAACTAAAAAATAGAAGAGACATATATACACCCATCCACTAATGTACATTTAGAAATATATATAAATTGCCTTCATATCAATAACGTACACGTAAGTTCATCTTGGAGCAAGAACGGGGCAGTAAGAGAGAAAAGAAAACGAGATCATTAGAGCTAGTCTCGAAAATTCAATAACATCCGCTTGATTTACTCATATGTATCGCAGGATATTCCCTGGTAGAACGCATTTAATAATTTAAAGGTCTACTAGGACATGTGTATTTATTAAAATATACATGCGTCATACATTCCGTTAGCAGATATTCTTATAGAACTGCAGAAAACCTTGTGCGAAACGAACTGAGTATTATATGGTTAGTTCCACTAGATATTCCCATTTTATAACTTGAACCTACCAGGACCGAGGTCCACTTTTTCACTCATCCTTTCGTTGTTGATGAACTAAGTAACGTTGGAGTCGATATAATAGATTAATTTCATCCCATTAGAATTTCGGTCGTTATGACTATAGTAGAGAGAATTATTTGAAACTACACCGGGTTTATTTCTGCACATGTATATGTTTTTTAACATACACGTATGAACTTTTCCCGGGTAAATTATTGGCCTATTAGAACTAATTGCGTGGATTAGGCACTGTGTATACTTAAATAAACTCTTACATGTTGCACACGTGTGCAGCGCAATCGCATCGGTTGTTCATGCACTTACTATAAAGGAAATATTAAAGCACATAAAAGTGGACAAAGAAAAAGATTAGATACAAAGCATAACCCGACAGCAAAGTAAAACTACGTAGAATCGTACGAAAACAAACATCATGAAATGCTTAGTAACAGAATATCATAAGCAATAAAATATGTAGTTGACAGGTATAGAAAACCTTGGAGACACTTTAGATGCTAAAATATTTTAAATCAGAAGATTCTATCGTATATACACGCATATATATATATATATATATATATATATATATATATATATATATATATATATATATATATATATATATACGCACATAAATATATATATATTTACAGTGTGGCCATAAAGTCAGGCTCCATCCTGCAATATGTGAAATTTGCTAACATTCTCTTTTTTTAATCTCTTTTCACAACTGCTGATATTACTCGCAAACCAATCTTCATTGGATGGAAGCAGATAATCAACAAGACGGTGTTGTTTGGGACATCGGGGCAAAGCTATGTATCATCATAGAGGTCAGCTGCCCTGCATATTTAAATATCTCTTTGAAAATCAAAGAAAAAGAATATATCTATGGACAACTGCTTCGAGACCACCAGCTTCTATATCCAGACTATGAATTCACATTCATACCAATAATAATTGGAGACTAGATTTTGTTAGTAAATGCTTAAATGAGATTGTGGATAAACTGGGATTTTCTGAAAGAGAAATCGACCGGCTAATTCGTACATTACAAGCGCAATCTGCGAGTGGAACAGTAAAAATATGCGAGGCTTTTCTGCAGTTCCAAATATACCAAAGTAATAGCGTGGTGTGAGATTTGGCACAATCAAATAATTGGACCATTTTATTTTGAGGGCTCTGCAACAGGTGATTCGTATCTGGACATCCTTGGCAACAAGATGATGTCTCACGTACATTCACTTGGAAGGGGAAATCTTGTCTGGTTTCAACAGGATGGGGCCCGCTCCATTATGCATTGCAGGTTCGTGATTTTCTCAATGAACATTTTCCCGGGAGATGGCTCGGTCGTTGCGGGCCAACTGAAGTGGCACCGAGGTCACCAGATTTAACTCCCATGGAATTTTTCTCCTGGGGCTACATGAAATTCTTTGAGTATTATGAAAAGATTCATGACCAAGGACATCCTCAAAGAATTATTGAAGCGTGTGAACTAGTCAACAGAAATGAAGAGCAGATTCACATATCATAGCTTATGTCTCCAAGCATTCGTTTAGGCTTAGATACCCGCGACACGTCTTGTTTGTAAACGCAAAATGCTGGTTAGTGGGAACACATGAGAAAAAAGACGTGGAGACAAGCATTTCAGGTGGAAGAGAAAGCAAAACGTAAATATAAACGGTAGAGAAAGAAGGACAACCATCATTGGCATTCTTCCGGTGTATACTAAATGATATATATATATATAGGCGCAATGGTAAGTAGTTTGCTTACGAACCACATGGTTCTGGGTTCAGTCCCACTGCGTGGCATCTTGGGCAGGTGTCTTCTACTATAGCCTCGGGCCGACCAAACCCTAGTGTGTGGATTTGGTAGACGGAAACTGAAAGAAGACCGTCGTATATATGTATATACATATGTGTGTGTGTGTGTGTGTGTGTGTGTGTGTGTGTGTGTGTGTATGTCTATGTGTCTGTGTTTGTCTCCCTAGCATTGCTTGACAACCGATGCAGGTATGTTTATGAACCCGTAACTAAGCAGTTCGGCAAAGAACCGATAAAATAAGTACTAGGCTTCCAAAGAATAAGTCCTGGGGTCGATTTGCTCCACTAAAGGCGGTGATCCAGCATGGCCACAGTCAAATGACTGAAACAAGTAAAAGAGAAAAAGAGTAAAAAGTATATATATATATATACGCACACACGAATGTATACATTCATTTATATGCATATTTATACGTGTGTATATGTATTATATGTATAATATATGTATCATGTATTATATATACACACACGTGTATGTATACATGTATATGTGGGTAAATGTATAATATATTTATCATATATATATATATATATGATATATGATATATATTTATAAATTAATATATATATATATACAATGAGACAGAGAAAGAGAAAGTATAATATATTATATATAGTATATGTGGGCATATATTAGTATACATAGATGTATAGATATATGTATATGGGGCAATACAAATAATATAAAATCGAATTACATATACGTGTATATGTTACTAAGTGTAAGCACAGAGTAAATACCTAAATGTATACATAAAATAATTATACCAATATTGACACATTACTAAATAGGAAAGTAAGTGTTATATATATGTATATACATACTTACATATATATATATATATATATAGTAAAAGAAACATAGAGAAATGTAAATAACATAAACGGGAAGACTGGTTGAACTAAGAACATGTGACAGTTTATAAAGACATGTCGCTAATGACAATAAAACCAACAAGAAACAGGAAAAGAAAAAACAAAGAAGATCAGTAATAATAATAATAACGAATGTAGCAGTAGTAGTGGTGGTATTGGTGGTGGTGGTGTGGCTTTTTTGTGCTAGTAGTAGTAGTAGTAGTAGTAGTAGTAGTAGTAGTAGGAGTAGGAGTAAAATAATAATAATGTCATGTGCTTAAGATATTTAATCAGGAAATATCCAGTAATGTTCTGGACACCTGTAGATAATAACTGTCTGTATTTGTAATCATATTTTTGTATGTGTGTTTGTGTTTGTGTGTGTGTGCGTATGTTTTTTTTTGTTTTTGTTTTAAATCTATTATGTATTTGCATGCAGATGCAGAGAGAGACAAACATTCTTATACACAATTTCACAGAAAGTGACTGTATATATATATATAAATAAATATCTGTGTGTCTGTGTCTGTGTACGTACGTATATATATATATATATATATATATATATATATATATATATAGATAGATAGATAGATGCACATATACAGTTAGATAAGTGTATATACACGTATACAAACATATACTCTTAGACAAACTGGCGGCACAAACTGTAATTCGTTTTTATCGGGATAAATGTTTGTGTTGTAGTAAGATACCCATTAAGAATTAGTATTTAAATATAATGACTTGCAAAATACATATGTTCATATAATTAAGCGCGTATGATAACACCTTTCTATTTATCTATCTATGTATTCTTTCTTTTTGATTCTCTCTCTTTCTCTATACGCATGCATATATAAAAATGTATATATGTATTTGCACATATATGTGTTTATATATTTGTTAACATATATATATATATATATAAATCGATAGAGGCGGACAAATAAAATGATAGACAGCTATATATATATATATATATATATATATATGTATATACTTTATTTAAAAGCAGCAGGATTATAACAGAAAACTGTTACTCGGAGTTTCACGTTCCCGTTCATCGGACAGTTTTTTTTCTAACTAAACTATCCGATGAACGGGAACGTGAAACTCCGAGTAACAGTTTTTTGTTATATTTCTGCTGCTTTTAAATAAAGCATATTACTCTACCTCTGGTATTTGAGTACTCTTTTTCCCACCTTGTTACACATTTATGTGCTTACTCCGGTATACATATATATATATTTACATATAATTACTCACACACACATACAAACACACATATATATGTCATTTGACATACAATCTTTTTTTTTTAAATGCTCCCAATTGTTTCATGCTGTAGATATACACTAAATGGACGGGTTTTAATAATATCTCATGTGTGTCCAGTTGTCTAGCCATGTATAGGATCAGAAGATCACCTGCATGCGACACACAATCAAGTGAACGACCGGGGAAAAATCTGCGCTAAATCCACTTTGATCAAAAAGATGCAAGTTATGCGAGGCCAAAAACATCGCACATAGATTTGTCCAAGAATTCGCCACAATTCCTAATTCCACATGCGAAATGTTTAACAAATGCAAACTCGTGGACAAGTTCATTTTGTTACACTGGAGGACACCATCTGCTCCAGATTGAGAATATATATCTTTTCGATTTACCCTTTTCTCTGTCACCTTCTTGTACACAAACATGTTTAATTGTGATTTCTACACAGGAAAGGAACAAAGATCTTGATTTTCTTACATTTCTTTCTTTTCGTTTGACAGTTTGCATTAACATTCTCCGCGTTTTTCTAGATTTTTCTCGTGATTTCTCGTAGACCTGTGTTCTGGTTTTTAAATACATTTAATGATATGCCCTGAGTCAGAAAGATTGCTTGGAGATACATGACATGCTATATAAATCTGATGAATTACTGTGTCTCTACTGCCTGAAAATATTACCAGCTTTTTCGTAATTTGTGTATTTTAAATGATGTTATCGCTCAGTGAACCATATATATATAAGCGTGCGTGCTTGTGTGTGCATAGACCGGAATATTTCCATATACATTACAAATCTTTAGACATGGGCCCAGTCGTTGCTGTGTGGTAAGAATTTTGCTTTCTAGCCATAGGGGTTCCAGATTCCGTCACATTGCGTAGAACCTTGGAGAAGTGTTGGTTTTCTTTTACGTCTACGTAACTTAGCGGTTCGGCAAAACACCGATAGAATACGAGCCGGGCCTACAAAAATGTACTGGGATCGATTTGTTCGACTAATAGTTCGACAAAGTGGTGCTCTAGCGTGGAAGTAAATAAACGATAAAAGGTAGGCTCCAAGTGTCATTCAGTGAATATCAACAGGAAATATGAGTGAGAAAAAAACTAAAACGAATACCATCACAACCCCTAGTTTGGTGATCGAATCTAAAATGGATAAAAGGGCTTCAGTAGATTCTGTTCATATGAGTACAGCCCGAAATGACATACAAACGCATACATACACACTGTGCACTCGGTTACGTCCTGCTCAACACAAACACAATTACATTGTGCGCATATACACCCAACATGGGTGTATATATATATATATACACATCCACACACACACACACACATATATATACATATATATATACATATATATATA
>NC_068999.1:9475776-9480088 GCF_001194135.2 Octopus bimaculoides | reverse complement strand
ACATATATACATATATATATATATATTCATATATACTCTAACATATTTATTAAATCTTATGTAAGATAACTGATGATAAATCAAAGAAACGAGAAAAATAAAATAAATAAACAATGTGTACCTAATGCAATTATAAAGCTGTCAACATCTAACCTAGATACACGAAGGCACAGCTTGGTCTTTCTCCTCTCTCTCTTCTTTCTTATCTTCTCCTGTTTTTTTATTCCTCTTTACAGGAGAAAAAAAACTAATAAAATTATAAAAAAGAAAGACGACTAAAAAGAAATAAATAAATAAAACGAGAACTCCAAACATCACCATGTCATACGTTGATAAATTATGTTGCCATATGACAGAAAGTTAATTTCCAGTATACAACGGCCAGCAGGTAGTTCTAGCAACTACAGCAACAGCAGCGACAAGAACGAGAACAACAGTTATAGCAACAACAATAACAACAATAACAACATCAACAACTAAAGCAACTATGCCGAGTGCGTCATCTGAAGCAGCAACACAAACACACACACAGACACACATACACTCACACTCACATAACAACAACAGTAACAATAGTAATAATAACTATAACGCTTTTACTATAGGCACTGTTATGTCTCAAGCTACTGCTCTCTTGCACCTTCGGATGATCTCTACTCAACCGGTACACGACGGATACTCAACAGCTACTGAACTCTGTACCACGGCTAGACTACCTCTATTTATATGTCTTGGGCGATCCTACTTCTTCGCTTGGGGGCGTCGACACAACAGGCACAATGTTTAAAGTTTGGCGGAGAGAGGCCTGTCGACTTTTACCAACCACAAAAGACATTCGGAACGATTACAGACAAGTTCAGAATCTAGAGACGAGCAAACTGCCCCAAAACATTTTTTGTTGGCGTGCAAGCAGTTCTACCATCAAGAAATGTTGTCACAAGGCCAGTAGTTTCGCAGGATTACATCTACCTCAGTGCTCAACTGGTGCTTATTTTAAGGACCCAACTCATCACCTTCAAAAATTGGCACAAGATCACCAATTGCAATGGCTGGGTAAGTCGGTTGCATCGAAACCAGTGCTTGACGGGTACTTATTTTATCGACTCAGAAAGGAGGAAATGCAAAGTCGACCTGGGGAAGAATTTGAACTCAGACCGTAAAGACGTGCTTAAGATTGTACCTGCATAAATTTGGCACAAGCACAGCAATTTCAGTGGTGTTGTTAAGTTGACTACATCGATACCACTGCTTGATTGGTACTTATTTTTTTCAACTTTCGGAAGGATTAAATGCAGAGTCGAACTCCGAAGATTTTGAGTTCAGAGATCAAAGACAGGCGAAATGCCGTTAAGCATTTTGCCCGGCATTTTAAAGATTCTGCCAGCTCCATTTCTTTATGTCCATAATGTAATTGCAGCCGTTAATAAGTTTTTTTTTTATTCCATCTGTTCGCCGTTAATAAAATATATGTTTCTTTATTGGCCACAGGGGGCTAAACATAGAGAGAACAGACAAGGCCAAACAAAAGGATTAAGTCGATTACATCGACTCTAGAGCGTAACTGGTACTTATTTAATCGACCCCGAAAGGATGAAAGGAAAAGTCGACGACGGCGGGATTTGAACTCAGAGCGTAATGGCAGACGTAATACCGCTAAGCATTTCACCCAGTGTGCTAACGATTGTGCTAGCTCGCGTTAACAAAAATAGTACTAGCAAATTGCTCGAGCCTATCAAATCAACTAAAATTCTTCCCTTGTTTCTAATGTACATTTTATCTTTAAGTAGAATAGTTTGAGTGTCGGATAGAATATTTTATCGGGCATTACTTACGTTACCATTTCAATTTTCACTGCGGACACTATTGTGCCTTTCAGCGCAATTCAAGAACTAGGTTTGATTAACACTTTTGTTTTCCTCACCACAAACTGCAACAATTGTGTTTGCGTTAGAAACAATTACCATTTCGTAATTCTCTGCAAGAGCCTAATTGTAAAATACACTGCGTCGTACAAAAAGGATTACATAGCTAGTAACAAAGACCGTAAATGTATGGGAACACTTTAACCATTTTGGCTTCCATCCATACTCAAGCGAGGAATCCGCTATGTAAGGTGTAGCAACGTAAGCAACACCCTCTTCTACATTACACAGTAGATATTTATGGGCATATCTTCCTCGAAGACTATGTTTTTCAAATGTTTTCCGCGTGCATTTTCGGATTTCCCCGTTATAGTTTTTTTCTTCATTTTATTTTTTTCTATTTTATTTTTAGCACAACTTTTACCTCACTTATTGATCAAATGAAGTGTTTTGCTCAAGAACACAGCACGCCTCCCAGTCAGGGAATCGAACACACGATCTTGCGATCGTGAGTGCAGCACTATGAAAACTAGGCTATGCGCCTTCATGTGTATATAAATATAAACAAGCATACGTGCAAGCATCCATGCAGCCATACACACACACACATACATACATACATAATGCATACATACATAAATATACATATATATATATGCATACATGGATGCATACGTGCATATATACATATATAGACACGTATATAATACGTATAGGCATGCATGCATACATACATATATGCATGTATGCATGTTTGCATGCATGCATTCATACATACATACAAACATAGTGTGAAGCAAGACAATTCCTTTCAGTTATTGGAGACACATAGATGGTGGAAAATAAACAGGAGACGATATGATAAACACGACGTTCAGATTTCTACTTTCACTTTCCTTAGCTTCCAGAGTGGACTCTCGGACTGTCGCCTACAGCAGTCTCTTAATGACAATTTATTGAATGTCTAAACTTACAATCTAGAAAGATAACACAAACACATAGACACACAAATAAGCAAACATCATTTTATTTCTATTATTGAATGTTTGTCTCTCTCTTGATATCCTTTTCTCTCTTTCCATCTCATTTATTCTTTCTTTGTCTTTCTTTTTCTCCCTTTCTTTGGCTGTCTCCCAGGGGTGAAAATAAAAGAGGTGTGTCCGATAGAAAATTTATTTTCCAGTTCGGTTATGTTGCATTGCTTAAACACAGTCAAGTTACCTCTCTTCTACGTTTATTAGTCAATATTCGTTAAAACGCTTGTCACTATGTTTGTCTTCGTATGAGTGTGCCCGTCTATCTGTCTGTTTGTATGTCCATCTCTCAGTTGATGTGTGCATTTCAGCGTAGCCGCGCCACCATCCTCATCAACGTAGCGTCATCTCACTTCCTCACCCGCTATTTGTTTAAAAGCATGTAATTGTGTAATTAAAAAAAATATTGTTACACTATGTACATTAGAACGGTAAACGTGTGAAGGTCAACAATATCTAAAAGACAAAATGAGGATAACAACAACAGTAATAATAATAATAATAATAATAATAATAATAATAATAATAAAAATAATAATAATAAAACAGCAGCAATAAGAGATCCTTAATGAAATAACAAACAAATGTCCCATGAGCAGATGGGAAATAAAATAAGGAGACGACATAAGGCATACGCAAAGGGAACTATTAATAAAACCCTTATTGGATAAAGAAAACAGAGTTGGTGACAGACAGAGAGAGAAATAGAAGCTTAGATAGAGGATGATGAAGAGATTTATTATAAGTGTTAGTGGGAGAATGAAGAGAGAAGGACAGAGTTTGTATGGGAGTGAGTGACTGAGTGGAGCAAAGGAATAAAGGAAAATGGCGGATAAAAACATATTGAAATGATAAAACTGTAGGAGTGGGAGGCATAGATTGTTAGGCGAAGAAGGAGAGGTAAAATAGATGGATGTTTCTAAAGGAAGGTGTAACATGGATAAATATAGGAAACGGTGAAACCGAAAATGGATTGGATAGAAAAGAATGAATGAAATACTCATATACTAATGTATATTAGTATATGAGTATAAATCTTTAAATAATTAAGTAAGGCATGTCGGCTGGTGTGTATTATCAGAAAGAGAATTATTTTACGTTACACTAGGATAAAGGTATACATATACACGCATATATCTATGAGTCCATTGTGTGTGTGATTATGTATGTATTTATGCATGCATATATGCATACATACATATGCATATTACATATATACAAATACATATAGCTATATATACATATATATATATATAAGTTTGTATATATGTATATTTATATATATATATATATATATGTTTACATATATTATATCATATTACATTATATAAATATACACACACATACACATATATATATACATATATATACATAAATATATGTATAAATATGTATATAGATATATGTATATATGTG
>NC_068999.1:9474324-9475339 GCF_001194135.2 Octopus bimaculoides | reverse complement strand
TATATATATATATATATATATATAGAGAGAGAGAGAGAGAGAGAGAGAGAGAGAGAGCATTATATTATATAGTATTACATTATATTTTATTTACTATAATATATTATATATTGTATATGTATGCATGTGTATTTATCTATGGTGTCCCTGTGCATTTCAATGGAAAGCCACCCATTTGTTTGATTCTCCAATGAATTAGGATTCGAAGTGTTTGAGTATCCCACAAACATATACACTTTAAACATACATGCAACATGTGATTAAACAGGATATTTGAGTTACTGGTGCAAGTTATTCGATTGTCTTCTAACTAGATAAATTCATTGAGAAATTTAAATCGTTGTCTCAAGATGCTGTGCAATAGAAGCGAACCAAGAAACTTATCTTTGCGAAACAATTTTTCACGATTCGATTATGCATATAACGGTAAGACTTGTGCATGCGTGGGCGCATGTGTGTGCGTAAGTGCATGCATCTGTGTGATCGTGTATATGTGAAGCGGCAAGAGTGCCTACGTGCGTGTGTGTTTGCACGCGTGTGTGTGTGCTTGCACGTGTGTGTGCGTGTTTGCACGTGTGTATGCGTGCGTGTGCGTGCATTCGTGGGTGCATGTGTGTATGTATCTGTGTGTGTATAGATGTCTATATGTGTGTGTTTCTAAGTGTTTGTGTATGATGTGAGTGTGTTTGCTGCTGTATACATACAGGTACACAGGCGATAGCTTGCATGTTACATTTACATATCTCGCCACAACTTCGTGTCCTTTCTTCAAGGCATATTTGAGGGATGGCATAAGAAAGGTAGAGAGAGGAAAAAATCTGGTTTGACAACGTCAAGGATTGGACAGGTCACAATACTGCGAACCTGGAACGCTTGACAGCAGAAAGACTAGTGGGAACAGCTGACTGTGAGAGCACCTAGAGCCCCCACCTCCCGCCAGCCACTGCCTGCAACAGTCATGATGAAGATGATGATGATGCATATATATATATATATATATATATATATATATATA
>NC_068999.1:9472997-9473771 GCF_001194135.2 Octopus bimaculoides | reverse complement strand
ATATATATATATATATATATATATATACTGAGAGAGAGAGAGAGAGAGAGATTTCAAGCATAGACAGATAGAAAGTAAGAAAGTAAGAAAGTGAAATAGAAAGAGATGAAACAAACTCAGACAGACTTACTGACAGCTTGGCAGAGAGAAAGACCGACTAACAGACAGACAGACAGACAGACAGACAGACAGACCGAGAAACATGAAAATACAAACACTCACGTAGATATTGGGAGCAAGGCGTGAGAGTTTTGGAAAGGACTGGAAAGAGTGAGAGATGGAGCGATGGAAATGTGAGAAACAGGGATCCAGACTGATGACAGAGGAAATAGCTAGTAAAATCTATGAATAAATGAAGAATGAATGGAATGAGTGGGTGGGACTGAATGAGAGGAAAGAGAGAGTAATGAATGAGATGAATAAATAAAACGACGGAAATGAAGAAAGTGAAAGCGAAGGAGAGAAATTAATGAGAAGAGGGCAGGAGAGTAGAGTAATGGAGGAAGTGAGTGTAAAACAATTTAAAGCAAGCCAAACATATGAAAAGAAATTAATTTTGACAACAAATTAAAACTTAACATTGATCAAATATTTGCGAATGAACGGACAACATATTGTTTGGTCAACAGAAAGTAGGGAGAAGGGCGTTTCTGCCCTTCTGATGATGTGTTTGTATGAAGATATATATACATAGTAAGATCTTTAGATAGATAGATAGATAGATAGATAGATATAAATGTTTATCTCTCTCTCTCTCTCTCTCTCTCTCTATAT
>NC_068999.1:9470170-9472582 GCF_001194135.2 Octopus bimaculoides | reverse complement strand
ATATATATATATATATATATATATAATTGTATGTATGTATGTATGTATGTATATATATGCGTGTGTATATATAAATATATATATATTTAAATGTATGTGTGTATTAATGTATTTCTATGTTTATAGGTAGATATGTATATATACGTATATTATATTATTATATGAATTTATATATGTGTATATATATATATGTACATATATATATATTTATATGCGTAGAAATTCATACACACATACATACATATATAAGCACACACACACACACACACACACACACACATACACACATACACACACACACACACACACACACACACACACACACACACACACATATATATTTATATAGTGTAAGATAGAATAAACAAGTTTATGAGAAAGAAAGGAAGGAAAAAGAAGCCAATTGAATAAAGAAAGAAAATTTGGGATATAAAGATACATATAAATAGATAGGAACAGAGAGAAACAGTGTAGGAGTATATGGAGCCGCGAACAATTTTTGAGCTTGCAATCTAATTTCGAGACCATTGCTGTATGTGTGTCTTAAAATGTCTGCCACTTCCGTTCAACGGAACGATTCGACGCTCTAAATTTGATCAGTGCCATCATGACGTCACCCACGCATTATCTTTACACGTGGTAGGTAAACAAACTCGCCTTGTCATTCGTACTCGGGCGAACAAACATATATCTCCGTCGACGTCACCACACGCCACGAAACACAACCTGGTCGTCCATTGCTAGTATAGCAAACAGTAGTAACGCCAGTAAGATTCGCGCCTGCAAGCATCTTCGCTCCGCTACCCCCATCGCCACCACCACCATCACCACCACAACCTCCACCACCATGAGAACCATCACCATCACCAACAGCAACAACAATTTCAAGACAAACTCTGCAGGAAGGACTCCATCACTGTCGCCATTGTACACTTGAAAAATAACAAAGAAAGAAAAAAAGAGAAACAAAAATCGGTCCCGTCTTCACCACCACAACCGCCACCGCCACCGTCGCCATTGCGACCACTACGAGCCACTACCGACACCACCACATCGTTCTCGTCGTTGTGTTTAGCATTAACGTCATCGTCACTATTATCGGCATCATCGTCATCATCGTCGTCAGTAGCAACAGCTTCGACCGAAGATGTCGTCCTTTTCGTCGTCGCCGTCATCATCACCATCATCATCATCGTCATCATCATCATCATCAGCAGCAGCAGCAGCAGCTGCATCTTTATCATCATCATCATCATCATCATCATCATCTAAAGCAGCAGTCGAGGCACGGCAGCAGTGTTAACAGCGCCAACACCACACCCTCAACTATACCATCCACACTTCTATCATGATAATGAGCCTGATAACCATCACCACCACCATCATCACCGGTGCTGCTACCACCACCACCACCACCACCACCACCACCACAACCACCACCACCGCCACCACCATCATCATCATCCTCACCACCACCACCACCACCACCACCACAGCCACCACCATCATCATCATCACCACCACCACCACCACCACCATTATAATTATCTACACTATAGTCGTTGTCTCTGTACTGTCATCGTTGTCTTCGATGACGTCATCATTGTCATCGCCGTCGTCATCTTCATCGTTATGATCATCATGCTCATCACTATCAGCATTATCCTCTTCATCAACTCCGTCATCATCATCATCATCATCATCATCATCATCATTATCATCATCATCATAAGCAGCGACTGCATTCTTTGCCTCATCATCTTTGGTAAATGATTCTGTCAGTTCCACGTAGACTGTCTCCAACAACTGTCTTCGCATTTCCTCGGGGAAGCAATAATTTTGTTCCAAAACTGGTGTTGCCGCTGCTCTTGTGTTTTACGTTTAACGTTTCACATTTCGTTCTTTTAGTCGTTGACTTCAGGTTTTCCGAGTCGCAGACGAGGTTACCAATAGATGAGTCCAGATGTCATTTGCTATGTTAAAACGAAGCAATATCGTTCTGCTACACACCAGCCCTGGAGCGAACACTTGGCCAACTACGTTTTATTTTTGTTGTTGATGTCAACACTGAACACAGCCTCCAAGAAACTTTTAGTCCATTCTACGCCATCAGTATAAACCCCAAGTTTCGTTCACTCACATACATAGCATCAATCATCGTCGTTAACATTATTTCTAGTTTATCCTGTTGATACCTGCACTCTATATGTATGGTGTGCCTGCACACCATTGCGCGAGGATAACACGGGTAATGGATACCGATAATATATACGGATATTTTATCCCTTAGTCGGTTATTATAACCGCTAAATCTGTTTTCACAATATATACATACATACATATATATATATATATATATATATGCATATGTATATATAGATATAGATATATATGAATATATATATATATATA
>NC_068999.1:9468751-9469701 GCF_001194135.2 Octopus bimaculoides | reverse complement strand
ATATATATATATATATATATATACAGGCATACATTGAGATTTTTAACCTCCTGTAAACTGAAAGTTTGTCAGAAGCCGATATTTAAGTACCATACTTTAAAACGTAATTAAATACTGTGCTAGAATCGTTCGACTGAACACTTCAAAGATTTGCTCCAGGATGGCCGCAGTCTGATAACTGAAACAACTGAATCAATAAAAGATATAACATGTATCTGAAGCTTTTCATCTACCGTAGCATCTGTCATATTCTGGCGCAATCCTAACCTAGGCAACTGATAAATGAGGGCAAATTATGAACTTAAATATATGTTTGATAATTAGTATATATGAAAGTACGGAAGGACTTTATTTAAAGCTGTCCCGCCCGACACATTGATATATCTACCAAATCAACTGAAATTGATTAAAAACATATTTTGACACATTACTGTCAAAGAAAGTAAGGTATCTTACCTGAAACGTAGAGGTATCATCAACAGCCGGATAGCAACATGACAGGCTGCCTGCCAAGTGAACAACGCGTTAATGTTGTGTGTTTCTTTCGCCCACTGATCATCTTATCAATTAGATTAATGAGTGAAGCCATATATATATTAAAAAGAACAGAAATGACACGGGCCTCAGGTGTTCTACATCTGTACTATTTACTTTATCTCCCAAGATAGCGATAGGGACATATATATATATATATGTGTTTGTGTGTGTGTGTGTGTGTATGTGCATGTGTGCATCTGTTCGTGTGTGTGTGTGTGCTTTGTGTTTGTGTGTGTATGCATTTCATTTTATCTATATGTATATAGAAACCTATATAGATATAAGTGGATATATGTTTGTGCCCAGATTGTATGTATATATTATATATATATATGTATAGATGTATACATGTGTATGTAAATATATATACATATATATATATATATATATATATATATATATATATATATATA
>NC_068999.1:9462726-9467917 GCF_001194135.2 Octopus bimaculoides | reverse complement strand
ATATATATATAGTTAATGTGAGTTTCGTGGGAGATATGAGTAGTACTGGTCGCTTTTTTTTTATTTTCATCGTACAAGCCCTCCCTTCTTTTCCAGGTGACAGCTAACCGCATGAACTAGTATTTTTAACTTCTATGACTACAAGTTCATCCGTTTGTTTATTCCATGTTCGCTTCACTGGATGGTAATATTATTTGTCCTCTTCTTGTTTGTTGTTAATACAACGTTTCGGCTGTTATACTCTCCAGCCTTCTTCAGGTGTCTTGTGGAAATTTCGGACCTGGGTTCTCATTCCTAAGGTACTTTTCGATATTATTAATATTACTATTATCATTCAGGTCACTGCTTGGAATCGAACTCAGAATCTTGGAACTTTTAGCTCGCGCTCTTAACCACTAATTGCCGTGGGCAATTATGGAGTGAATTTTAGCGCTTAAAAAATCTAATATCTTTCTGTCCTTCCTTAATACCAGTTCCCATATGCTGCTCATATCTGCACTCGGTCTGCTTAAGAGGTTGTTGTGTATTAGCATATGTGTTGCCTGTTTTAGTTTTCTCATTTTCCAGTGGTGTTCTCTGTCTATTACTTTAACTTCATCCCACAGGGAGAGGTGGTCTCAGTCTTTCCATACATGATCAGCTATAACCGATTTATCAATATCTCCTCGCGTCACAGCTTTGCGATGTTCGTCTACCTTATTTTGAGGAGGCGACATGTTTCGCCTTTGTATATCCTACCACAGATGCATGGGATGGAGTACACGCAGTCTTTGGTCATATTCTCCTCTATTGGTGGATACTACAGAGCACCTAAAACAATCGGTGAGAACGTTATAGACTAAAACATTAGCTTACAAATATTATCTATGGGTTTTGTGTCATCATTATCTTGCGCAGAATTTTAATCAACCCTAACTTTCCCTGCATCACCGATATCCCATTGGAGGAAACTACCGAGACACCTAAAACAATCAGGGAGAACGTTATAGTCTAAAAAATTACCTTGTAAGTATTCTCTGAACAATCACGGAGAACGTTGTACAGTGTGTCCACAAAGTCTGGGTACATGGTGATTAACACACACTTTAAGAAATAATTATTTCTTATATTTAATTGTTTACGTTACGATTTTATTTACTCCATGTAGCCTGATTTTTGTGGACACCCTGTAGATGCTACTGAAACATATCAGCCTACGAGTGATGTCTATGTGTTTTTATAACATCACAATATTGGACATAATTTTAAGCAATCCCAATTTGTCCTACTTCATCATCAGCATAATCCTCATCCTCGTCTGCATCCTCGTGTTCATTATCGACGTCATCATTACGAAAACCATCATCAATACAATGCTATTTACTTATTAGCATTGATTATATTATTGGTTCCAAAATAATTGGAATTCAACGAACATAAATAGGGTAACGAAGATACAGAAACGTAAAAAAACAGTTATAATAGACTTATGTCCTCGTAAAATCACATACACAATCTCTCTCTCTCTCTCTCTCACTCTCTGTCTCTGTCTCTCTCTCTCTCTCTCTCTCTCTCACTCTCTCTCTCCCTCTCTCTTACTCTCACACTCGTACATAGTGAATCGAAATACAATGAATGCAAATATTCCCCTCTGTACACATAACGATATGTGAATGTGGATGTGCGGGTGTGTGGGAGCGGGGCGTGGGTTTATGTGTTAGTGCGTGCATTTGCGAATGTGTATGCAGAAAAATACACATATCCGCATATATACAAGTGTATATATATATATATATATATATACGCATGTATGTAGCTATGCACGTATTTATACTGTCATATGCATCATATTACGAACGTTGACAGTTCGTTTTCAAAATAAGATATTTCATGTTTTTCACAGTTACAAGTTTATGTATGTCTTGTACGTGTACCTACGTGTGTGTATGTGTGTGTGTGTGTGTGTGTGTGTGTGTGTGTGTGTGGGTGTGTGTGTGTGTGCATGTGTTCCCTTTCTTTTGTTTTTTGTTCTCATTTGTTTGTTTTGCTTTATTTTACTTGTAAATTGTTTACCTTATTTAATTTTTATTCTTTGATGCTACTTCGGATTGAAATTTTAGCTTAGATCTTCCTTTTATCCGTCTGTCAACTAGAATCTGTCTTAATCCTGTTTCTGTGGTATAAGGATTCATTTAACAGAATCTCTGTAAAAGCCACTCGCTAACACATTGATTAGATCGCTCATTTAACAGGGTTATTTTATTGCAGTTATTCAACGAACTACACACAGAAACAGAAGCAAAACTAAAAAAAAAAAAATCGAAAAACGAAAGCAGAAAAGAAATCGAACGTGTACAAGAGATATAAAGGAGTAACAAAATGAGAGAAAGAAAAATAAGGAAGAGGTTTAAATAAAGACATAAAAATGGAAAGAAAAAACGGAAATAAGACATACATGAAGAAGGAAAAATATGAAAAGAAACGATTTCATTTGCTTCGGTTTTAGCCATTATGCAAACGTATCTTGCTAGAATATTTTGGTATTGTTATGTAGAGAAGTGGTAATGTTTGTTTGTTTGTTCGTGTAAGAATGTTCTCTACGTAGAATTTGTAACATTTTAAGGATTTTTTTCCTTGCTTATTTTCGTTTAAGTGGATTGCTTTTCATTTCCTACCATTACCCCGCTTTTAGCTATCGCCCATTAAACCTTTCTTCTACCACGGTGTCGCGAACGTATGGAAATTAACCCCTCACTGGTGGATGACTCTTTCTCTCTCGTGCTCATAAATGATGTAGTTAACGCAAAAATACACTGTTGCATATCAATTCCCTGGGACAATTTATCTCTCTCAGCATGAGCGTTGATACCGTCAGTGCCCCAAAACCGATTTAGTCAATCCCATGGGTTATAATTCAGACAAAAGATTCCATCCATGTGAGGCACTCTAAAATATTTTGTCCGAGGGATAGATAGGATTCTAGTTTGTTATTCTAGATATTAAGAGAAAGGACTCATGAAATATATAATTATCTTACATTTGTTTTATATTTAGTGTAGCTTTACAGCGGTGATTTTCTGTGTTTTAACCCTTGGTACGCTCGTTCAATCATCCGAACTTTGAGCAAAACTGTTCTATATCTAAGAGATGAGGAATTATGTACATTATTTACATTACTTACATTTGACGGATATATATCCTCATCTTGTTTGTTGTTAGCACAACCTTTCGGCTGATATATCCTCCAGCCTTCACCAGGTGTCTTGGGGAATTATTATTATTATTATTATTATTATTATTATTATTATTATTATTATTATTATTATTATTATTATTATTCAGGTCATTGCCTGGAATCATGGGGGTGAGTACCCGCGCTCTTAATCATACGCCACATGCTGAAAAATAAACAGCGCATGGCATTGCAGGTGGACCTCAGCATTTTCTTCAGGTAGAGTAACTCATCCTGCTCAAAAGGTCCCTGAATAGGGGTTGTTTAATGATGATGTACAAAACACCCATGTTTCCAAAGGTGAATTATCCAAACCCCACCCAAAATTCCTATCAACACATGACTATGATGCTCCCCAATACTTCTGCTCGTGATCAGAGATGCACATATCAGCCACTAAGAGACATGCTCAATTGGTTAAGGTCAAGCAACGGACAAGCAATCCTGTTGTATTGGGAAGAATATTTGTTGTAGCCCATCTTTTATGCCAAGACAAAATAATGTACATGATAACTCTTCAGAGCCCCTGCCTGCTACTGCGTATTATTATTATTGCTGTTGTTGCTGTTGGTGTTATTTTTCAAAGCCTTTTCTTAACACATTCTGTGGCCTATTCATCGACTCTTTATCACAGGTGTCTCCTATCATTTGAGACAGGTGGGATAACCTGCGCACAGATACTTTTTTTTTTTTTCGAAGATTATGGTGCCGCTTACAATGCGTTGCTTACCCATACTTTTCAATTGAACTGAATTAAGCTTTGTAAGTGCTTGACTTGAAGAAGATTGTTGCATAGCATTTGGGAAATGTTTTCAACGTTTTTCAATGATGGCCTGTGAATCAAACTTACTGTAGTTTGTTGTAGGTTATCTATGATGATAATCAAACCAAATTTTCATTATTTCGAACCACTCACCCAATGAGTATTTCTGCCAAATTTGGTGAAAATCCGTTCAGCCGTTTTCCAGTAATTTTGCTAACACAAACAAACGAACAAAGACGAATGATTACAATACCCTGCTTTCGCTTACCCGCACATGGAGTAAAGATTACGCCTGAAGTAAAGATTAAACGTATAGTGTGTATGTATTTGGCAAAATATAACCATCATGTATTACATTATCAGTTTCAACACACGATTTCTCATCAAGAATTTGCACGAACGTAACAAAATTTCTGTACAGTTTTCAGGCATGATAAGTTACCCTAGATATTTTTCCTTGTATTCAGTACCAGAGATTCGATGTTTAAATCATATACATGGGAACGTAATACGCATGTTTGGATTAATATTTCTTTATTACTAATCAATACCATACTATGTAATCCTTTCATGAATTCTGCCATCGGTACTTACAATTAGTTTCTAACTTCTATGGCTGCAATCTGAGGTATTTACGAGCATTTAATATTCCTTAAATTAGCAGCTATATGGAAGTAATGCGTTGGGTTATATTGGATAATTTCTAGTAAGCTACTTAAGTTATACTTTAACAACAACTTGCAAAACCTAGGCGTTATAATTTGCCGCAAATGACAAAAGCATTAAACTGCCATTCTCGAATAGGACACTAAACAATAGAAGATCACAAAATGGTGTTTCACACAATAGCAAAACAAAAGTTAGGTATATGAGAACAGCAGAAAAGGCGTGATAATATACAAAATCCTTCACCGGATACCAACACAGGATCCTTCTCCGGATATCAGTTTAACCTTTCCATACAAAAAATTCGTTTGCATTTCGGACGTATTTCGGTCATAGAAGTTAAATATAAACGGCGGTCAAGGGGCGGTTGCCTCTCTTGTTGGCATGTGTGTATACTTTCTGCGTTCTTCTTGCAGCATTAAAATTATCGTAACTCTTATTTCTAGCAATTTAGGCGCTCCAGTACCCTAAGTCACACTTAGTGACGATTGATTTTTTTCCATTGCGGTATCACATTACCCGTAGATGTATATATATATATATATATATAT
>NC_068999.1:9460938-9462232 GCF_001194135.2 Octopus bimaculoides | reverse complement strand
ATATATATACATTGAATAAGTAACTAGGATGTCAGGTATCAATACACTACGGCCGTTTCGAGCGGCTCCATCTAATCGAGCAATGAAAATATTGCATCAATTTGAGAGAAAACACAAATATAGCATAAGGAAACGATGTAATTATTTTCGTTTCTAATATTAATATAAATTTTTTTTAAATGATTTATCCTTATTTTGGAAATCTATATGGTCATCTATCTCTGAGGAGAGCGGTTTCTCTCACACTGGTTGTAATATTTTCATTGATCGATTAAATGGAACCGCTCGAAACAACCGTACTGCATTGATACCTGGACATCCTTGTTACTTATTTACATTCTGTTCACCTAACTTGGAGCTGTGTGGACTATACCGAACTGGCTTCGTGCCTCAATTAAAGTACCTAATTCAACTGAATCGTAATTTTATATATATATATATATATATTTAAGTATGCTTTATGTGAACGTATCTAAGTATATGCCTGTGTTTTATATATATACACACACACACCACACAAACACAAACATAAACATATTTGTGTGTGCGTGTGTATACATGCGTATGTGCTTATATACACCTTCCTGCTTGCCCTTCTTAGTTCGATGGCTGCGAAAATGTCGATGTATTTAAATGTCACAATAGGGAGTAATTAGCTGCTTTTAATTGCATCCTTAATGATATGTATTGTAGGCTTTCTCCTCCTCTCCCTCTGCCTCTTCCTCCTACTACACTCCATCCTATTTTTTAAACGACATGAACTACAGATTAATGTAATACGGATATTAGTTAACCTCGCATTAGGAAGGAGAAACCATGTTGACATTCTAAAAATTATTCTCCGGGTTACGAACATTGCAATAATTATAATACTACAAAAACGTTCAGTTGATTGTTAAGAATTTTTATGACACAAACACATACATACATACAACATACTGGTCCATATGCACAAATATACATGCATATTTTACACACATGCATATTTAATACACATGCATATAAACACACAGTGAAACGAGAATTGTCGTTTTGCATAATTAAACAAAATGAATTATATTCTGCAACAATTTGAAGCAGTAAATATATGGAAAGACGCAAGGGAAGCTTTCTTACCAGTTTGTATTTCGACCAATTGATGATGGACTGCCGTAATTATGTTTCCACTACATTACCGTTGACTCTGGATATTAAAAAAAAAATTAAAACTGAACGCACAACGAATTGCTACGAGCGTTTCAGTGGGGATTTGAGCAATTTCGTTACAAATTAATTAATTTTTTTTCCGACATTC
>NC_068999.1:9457998-9460621 GCF_001194135.2 Octopus bimaculoides | reverse complement strand
ATATATATATATATATAAATATATATATCTGTGTCTATATAAACAAATATTATTCCCTTTTTTTGTGTGTAGTGTTTCTTTATTTTTATTGAGGTGGGGAGATTGTGTATTTTTTAAAAGGAATTTCCTTGTAAATTATAGAACGCTTCCATTTGATCCTAGTTTACTCTTTCTAGAGTTTTCGCAGAAGGGAAATATAAATACATACGCATACATACATACATGCGAGTGTGTGTATGTGTCTACGTATTTGTGTGTCTGTATATATGTGTATAGTAGAAGCTGTGTTGTTGTCTAAACACTTTTCTTCTCTTTGGAAAGCTGTGTTCGACCAGACTGATAAAGTTATATTCTAAAAATGACCTTCTTATTTTCATGTACTTTTTCCTGTCTTTCTGAGAATTTGATGTTATTTGAATTCACCTCCTCTTTTCTTTCCAATGGGCATATTATTTCTTTATACTTTTTCCTTCGCGACTCTTTGTAGGTATTTCCTTCCGTGAAGTCTGCATTAAGTTTCCGCGCATATCTGTTTGGATGCCAATTTTGCGACGAATTTACAATATCATATTTTTCTTTCTTGATTGAGTTCGCTCTGTTACACTCCCTCCCTATTTCGCATGCACACGCACATTTCTTATGTGTCCAACAATTCTACCAATATTCAACTCTCTCTCCGCTTTGGCAAGATAACGTAAAATTAGTACCCTCTCTCCGAGTTTGTACTGTGTTTTGATGTCCCTCATCTGTTGTGTCGAAGGCGTTGGTCGATGCATTGGGTGTGACAGAGCACATGGTGTCCTAGTTTGCTCCTTCTCTGCTCATTCACAGTTACCAACTGGTAGAGCATTTGAAACAGCTCTAAAAGCACATTTTGTATTCATTTATCGAGCATGTTTGTGATGGAGCTACTATGCGTTGCTTTCCGTTTTCTCTTCTATTTCTTCTTATTTTGAACAGAAAATTATCAAGAATGGCTGTTACTAATATATGGATAGCAACGTGGACTTCTATTTTGAATCAACAGATTTGATTAACCCTTTTTTTTTTTTTTGCTTCTCAGCAAGACATAAATCCAGATTTCCCTTGCGGCCTTTCGCAGTCATTACAACGTGTGTAAATGTACACACTCCAATTGACCACACTATGTTTAGGGTCGCCTCTATGTGTGCCGTATGTACTTATTTTTACATTAATGTAATTATACGCCAAATCATGATTGCCCTGCGTATTCTTATGGCCATAATGCCAATGAATTTGATACAAACATAATCTAGTAGTGGTCTCCGAAAACTGTTTTAAGAGCATATCAAATTCCCATCCGTTCTGGTAAAGATACGGTATATTACATTCTTTAACCTTTCCTGGACATATTTGAACTTTCTCTTGAAACACACCGCTTTAGCTTCCTTAAGCAGGTTCAAATACTATTGCACGTCTGAAACTACAATATAAGCAAACGATAGAATGTAGTTGCTGTTGTTACTGGTGTCGTTTGGAATCATGTATTCACCATTATACTTTCCCTTAATTTTCTCCTGGTTGTACAAGCGTATGTGTTACTGATCGAAGTACTGTCAGCGTGGTGGGTCTTTGTCTCTCTCTTTTTTTTTTTTTCGAGTTTCAAAGTAATGTGTGTAATTTATTCGTATTAATACAGTCAAACGTATGAAAGTAGCACTTCATGCTGTTTCTGAAAGTTTAAAACATTTGCAACGCATGAAAATATTATGAAAGAAATATATGTTTAAAATGTGTAAGGCATAAAATTCCTTAAACAAGAGCTAAGATGAAATTGGCTTTTAGCCCGATTCTTTAGTAATTTTCAGAATTCCGTTATATAATTTCTTTGTAAGATTGCATATTTTCATTTATTTATTGCAGATCGAATGCTTTTCCTACATCGAAGTTCGAAAGAATGTCAACACACCATATTCTAAACAATTTAGGAAAATTCCTTGACAGTGTCTTCCATCAATTATTACGTATCTCAGTTTACTTTATGCATATTTCTGTGACATTGGGGTAGCTAAATGATTCCTGAGCAGCTAAAAATTACCGAGGCAAAATTCTAGTGTGGGAACCTTTTGCTGAGCGATAACTCTTTCATAACCTTGTGACAATCGCCATGATAGTTTGCTAGCCACTACACTTTCTTTCTCTACTTGTTTCTTTCTGTGGAAGAGCGTAGGCTCGAAACGTTAAAGAATTTATTCACTTCCCGAGCGTTATACTAATACATCTGTTTGCTGTCTACGTCTTCTTTTGTGAATTCTCCCAATATATATATATATATTTGTGTGTGTGTGTGTGTGTGTGTGTGTGAAATATAATGGTCATTTTGCTTCTTTCTGGACTTTTTCCTTTCTCTTTTACGACGAAGGGCCATGCTCGAAACGTTCAAATTCCTCTCCTTTCACCGAGCGTGAAACTAATATAATTTTTGTGCACGTCCTCACGTTCGTGTTTTCCTCTTTTTTTATTCTGTTTTTTTTTCTGTTTTCGTTTTCTCTTTTCGTTTTTTATTCGTTTTTTGAATTGCTTCTTCTTTGAATTAACTACATATGTGTGTATGTGTGCGTGCGTATGTCTTTGTGAGCATATGCATATATATATATATATA
>NC_068999.1:9451805-9456341 GCF_001194135.2 Octopus bimaculoides | reverse complement strand
AAGAAGAAGAAGAAGTGGAAGAAGAAGAGGAAGAAGAAGAAGAGGAAGAAGAAGAGGAAGAAGAAGAAGAAGAAGAAGAAGAAGAAGAAGAAGAAGAAGAAGAAGAAGAAGAGCAACAACAACAACAATTACCGAATGATGCCGTCTGAGAAAACGAATGCTGCAGCGACAACATCAACAGCAACGAAAAATAAGAGCAGCATCATCGGCAACGGCAGAAGCAAAGAAAAAAACAAAAGCAAATATCAACATAAACAACAATATGAAAAACAGCAGCAACAACAACAAGCCCAGAACCAGCACTAACACCAACTGAGAAAAAGAGTGGACCCTGTGACAAGGAACACCAGTTTTCTACAGTTTGAAATTCCGTCTCTGCCAATTGAAATGACGAAACTTTATACTTAATTACACGTTTCAAGCCTGCAAGACTTTTGTTAATTTCTGCAAATGACAGGTCCTTACTTTTGTCACATGGAATAATAAATGCTAGCCATAAAGCTCTGCACCAGTACTCCCCGTCGACTCACTGTGTGTAACTGTCTGCTGCTTCGGTTCCCTTCGTCTTTTTTTTTTCCTTCTGACTCCCACTTTTCTCTTCATTCTCGGTCTCTGTTCATCTCTCTCTCTATGCCTCTCTCTCTCTCTCTCTCTCTCTCTCTCTCTCTCCCTCTTTCTCTCTCTCTCTCTCTGTCTCTCTTTCTCTCTCTCTCTCTCTCTCTCTCTCTCTCTCTCTCTCTCTCTCTCTCTCTCTCTCTCTCTCTCTCTCTCTCTCTCTCTCTCTCTCTCTCTCTTTCTCTCCTGTTCTTTCTACATGTGTGTGTGTGTATGTATATGCACCTGTCTCTCAGTCTCCTATTATTGCTTTATGCATCGCTTTCTCTTTTCTGTGTAACTGTCTGGTTGCCTCTTTGTCTCCCTTAAACTGTGAACAATTGTATACATCCCGGAATCTATCTATCTATCTATCTATCTATCTATCTATCTATCTATCTATCTACCTACCTACCTACTTAGCTATCTATCTATCTATCTATCTATCTATCTATCTATCTATCTATCTATTTATTTCTAAATAACAGTAACATAGTCCTTGTATAGGACTGCTGCATTCTGTTGGCAAATAAGATTAACTATATATATATATATATATATATATAGATAGATAGATAGATAGATAGATAGATAGATAGATAGATAGATAGATAGATAGATAGATACGCATACACACGCTCTGTGTGTGTGTGTGTGTGTGTGTGTGTGTGTGTGCGTGCGTGACTGATTACATGGGTGACTATATTTCCCCATATATTCTATATCTTAACATTACATATGCCCCATTTTAAGTATCTCATTCTACCATTTCTCCGTCTCATCTCCTTCCGCGTCACTCTTCCTTTCACAGTTATCTTCCATCCATATTTTTCTCTTATTTTCCTTCATATACATATATATATATGTACGTGTGTGTGAGAGAGAGAAAGAGAGAGAGGGGGGATGTATGTGTGTGCTTGTATGTGTGTCGTTGTGTGTGTGGGTGTGTGTGTGTGTGTGCGTGTGTGTGTGTGTGTGTGTGTTTGTGTGAGTGTGAGAGAGAGAGAGAGTGTATGAATGTGTATCAGCCAAAGAATGAAACTGGGTGAAATATTCATATATACATATTTATATGAACGCACACATACACACATACCCCTCTCTCCCACACACACAAACACAAACACAAACACACACACACGCATACACACATACATTCATATAGTTGCTAGTACGAATGGTTTTGTTTTTGTCCCAATTTTCGTACGATCGTTGAGGTTTCTATTGTTGTATTTTATCTCCTAAAACGGAAACTTGTCCTATTTCAGTCCGCTTTTCTTTTCTGTGCATTCTTTAATAAAGCACTAACGTATCTTTAAATATACATAAACATTGCCTCTCGCTTTTTCTCCGAATGCACATGTCTCCGAATACAAATATTTGTAAATGTATAAAAACACGCATGCGCACACACCGCAAGCATATACAACAATTTAGGTAGCTAGAATGAGAGAGAGAGAGAACGGATGCATGTCCTTTTTTAGTCTCAAGATGTCTGCAGAGAGACATGAATTCTTTGTATATGGGCGTTGAAAAATGGGAGAGCAATGCTGAAGTGTCAGTATGTAATCGAGAGACTGAAAATACGTGAGGTGAGGTTAAGGCTTGTAGTGGGGTTACAAAGTAAAATGGAGGTAAAAACATTATCAGAAGAAGACTGGGAGATGGCGCTCTCAAATGAAGTCATTGACGATGGAGCTATCTCTCAGATATGAGCTTCAAGAACCCTTGGAAACGCTTCTCTGCCAATAAGACCGAAATACACCTTTACAAATGCAAATCCAGGTATAACTTCAACACACATACACACTTATGCACAAACATACATACACAGATACACACTCACACATACATATAAATATGCATATAAATGTTTGTGTGTGGGGGGTATGCGTGTGTGGGGGGGTATGCGTGTGTGTGTGTGTGTGTGTGTGTGTGTGTGTGTGGAGTATACAAGACTTTTCGTCAACTGACGTAATGTGTTAGGTATGAATGCTGAGGTAGGTTTACAACTAAAAGTGTTGCTCAGGCTGCAACTGAAAATTGTGGTGTTAAAACTGCCTACCAAAAGTGGCTAGAAGTAATTTCTCCTTGAACATAGATTAAAGTAAAGAATGAATAGATAAAAATTCTCACATCACTCGAAAAAATATTTAATTTAGATAAAGACTATATTGACTACCTAAATTATGTATGTATATATGTATTTCTCTTCCAGTAAAGAAAGTTACAGACTTTCTCGTTGAAATATAACAAAAACAATATGAGACTCTCAAATAAAGAGGTTTGTAAACATTTTCTTCAGTTACAGGGTGCATTTCTAGTTATTCTATCGGTCATTATATGCCAAACCTCTAACACGGGGACACAGACACAGACATGCGGTGGTGGGAGGGTCAAACACCGACACAAACAAACACACACACACACATGTATGTATACATTTATGTGACAGGCTTCTTTCAGTGTATCCGTCAACCAAATCTACTCGCAAAGCTTTGGTTGACCCGAGGCTGCAGTAGAAGACACTATTCCAAAGTGCCACGCAGTGGGGTTGAACCGGGAACCATGTGGTTTGGAAGCCAACTTCTTACCTAACTGCTATGAGTGCACCTACAAATCAGAATATGCTACTGACTTACCTGTTGTTTCGTCTATTCGGTTTCAGTACAAGTAAGCAGAACCACTTATTTGCGTACATGTATAGCAAAATTCCTGACAAAGTTTCAAACGCAACTTGTTTTAAATTTTATTTTGTTTATTGTTTTCTACATCATCACTTGATTCATTCCTTTATACAATTGTTTGACTTCCATATAAAGTCAATGCAGAACTGACGAAAAGCCAGATGTCATACGAGATCGTGAAAACATGTCAGAAGTCAGTGCAAAAGGTAATGATATGAGCGTCCATCTTTGTCTACGCTAATCAATTTTCGATAGAGCACATTTATTTTACTATCATACACGTAAATGCATACAGACTGCCGATATATAACTAGCAGCGGGATGTAAGATACATATATATATGAAAAGAAAAATGCATACACGAAAACATTTAAGAATATTTTTAAAAATTACGAAATGTCTTCACTCATGGTGCGCCTAAGATAAACAATAATATGAATACAGACCGCAAAAAATATCAGCAGCAGAAAAATCAACAGTAAGTAAAACAAGAGAAAAAAAATCAAAAATATTAACAGAAAAGACTTTCACAATGTCAGTATTGATATACATATATGGATTATTTCTTACAATGAAATCATATACGACGTGTTTAAGAAGGATGAATTTATGACCAAAGGAGTTTGTAATGATTGAGTTTGAAAATAAATGATCTCAAATTGGATACATCTGAAACAAAGATAAGCACAAGCGGTTCCGTTTCTAAGAAAAGGTTCGTCATTTAGCAGTTCAATGTTTATTTCTAGAAGTTTTCAACCGAGACGTACTTATGAATAAAACTTATCTGAGAGTGTGTTTTGAGATTTTGGAAGAAAGAAATATGGTTAGCAATCTCAAAGGATGACAGACAAAGTTAAGCAGAATGGCGCTCGATATTAAGTGCCAAACAAACCTTTTGCTTTCCAAAGAGGTACTCATTGCCATCGAACCTGAATATTTTCTTATCAAACTATTTGGTAACAAGATTTCAGTATACATATACATATACATATGCATATACATACATACATACATTCACACACACACACACACACACACACACACACACAAACACACACTCAAACAAACAGACACACATCTGTGTGTGTGTGTGTGTGTGTGCACATATTTATAAATACATATATGATATATATATATATATTTGAATTTATATACATACATATACATGTATGTATAAGTATGCGAACATAATATATATCGGAATATATACATACGTACATATATATATATATATATATATATATATATATATATA
>NC_068999.1:9446023-9451550 GCF_001194135.2 Octopus bimaculoides | reverse complement strand
ATATATATATATATATATATATATATAATGTGTGTATGTGTTTATGAGTGGGTGTATATTTACATATTTGCAAATTTATACACGCACTTACATACAGGCATCATTTCAATAAGAACAATAACACCGAATAACAGAGTATCACAGTCACTTCCAAAGTAGACACCCAACATAAACAACAACCAAGGCCACAACCACCATCACAACCACCCCCACCACCAACAACAACACTACCAGTACCATCGTCATTACATCTATATCAACAATAAGACCAGCAAGAAGAACAACAGCAGAAAGAAATGATGTAATTATGAAAAAAACTAAAATTGTAACTCTAATGTTCCCAGACACGAAAACCGCAATCATTAACGTTAAAAATCATGATGGTGATTCTTAGATTTTTCTTTTGTTATCTAAACATTGTTCAATCACTCTCAAACATATGCCATCATTCTAGTGTCTAGTTTTTACCATTTTTCTATTGTATTTTTTTCTTCACTTTCGCCAAACCTTTACAATGAACCACTGTCCTTTCTCCTCATCCAGAGATACATAAATACACAGTACATATATGTATATATATATATATATATATATATATATATATATATATATATATATATATATATATATATATATATATACACACATATATGTATGCATATATATATATACATATATATATTCATATATACATATGGATATAATTAAATATATGTATATTCATACATACGTGTGTTTACATATAAATACATATATACATATATAGTGTTGTAAACACACGTGCACACGCACGAGCACACACATATACATATATGTGTGCGTGCGTGTGTGTGTGTATGTCTGTGTGTGTACAGTTTACGTGTCCTTCTTTTCCTACGTCTTTTTTTATTTATAATACATTTTTATTTCCATACATACTTTACCGTCCACCCTTCCACCCTTCCACCCTCCTACCCGACCCTTCCCAACTTGCGATGTTATTGTTTATTGAGTGTCATCATCACTGTAGCTATTCTCATTCTGCCTCTATTCTTATCTGCTGCTCAAACTTGGATACGATTCTGTGTAAACAATGGCATTTTATCTCACTCTCTGAACTTTCTATTGGTTCTTGAAGAGCTCTGAGTTTTTCTCTAAGTGTGTCTCTTTATGTGTTTTTTTGTCATTCATTTTTATTTTCATTTCTCATATTTTTTTTTAGCACAACTCACCCTTTTCTTTACATCCTATTTACTGATTAGTTATGTCGGTTTATGCAGGGTCTTAACCAAAAAAAAAAAAACAGAAATGAAACAATAAAAATAAATTGCAAAATATGATGCTTAAAATAATATACTCTGTCCGCGCCATTCTTCGTTGTGGTGTTAAATCGAAAAGGATTTCACGCAAAGAGAATCTAAAGTTGTTATATATATATATCATGATCACCAAAATCGGTAAACCTATTATTAATAGTAACAATAAGTAATTGTAACAAACACTATGATGAATATGATTTTATAATGGTGATAACGAGAAAGAGAAGGTGGAAGCAGACACGAAGGAAGTGGCGGGGGAGAAGGCGGATGGTGGTGATGAAGATGAGGCTAATGATGATGAAGATGATGATGATGATGGTGATGATGGTCAACGTCTTCTCGATTAATCCTTGCAGTGATTTCTTACGCTGACTGTGTACATTGCAAAACCAATCCTTACTCAAAGTGAAAGGAACTTGAATCTTCACCGTAGAGACCTACTACTACTACTACTACTACTACTACTACTACTACTACTACTACTACTACTACTACTACTACTACTACTACAGCTACTATTATTATTATTATTATTATTATTATTATTATTATTATTATTATTATTATTATTATTATTATTATTAACCTTTGTGCTAGCTGTCACGAAGACACTCGGCAAGAAATGGAAGCAAAATTGGTTACAATACAAGTGATTGTAGGAGCAATTGGAATGATCAAAGAGGGAACTGAAAATTATTTGAGGATGATCCCTAACTTAACCATCCATGCAAGAGGTGCAAATATTGTCTTAACTGGTACCTCACACGTATTGAGCGGGGCATATTCACCGACAATTTTCTTTCCTTTTCCTCCACGTTTCTTTTGTGTCTTTTTTTTTTCATTCTTCTTTTTTTTCTTCCTTCTTTGCTCTTTCTTCCTTCCTTTTTACTATCACATGATTTTGTAAATTAACAATCTGGTGGGTTTATTTTGATAGCCTACCAATGCATACAGTGATTATCTTTGCCCTAGCTGTCATGAAGACACTCGGCAAGAAATGGAAACAATTTAACCACTACCTCTCTTAAACACTATGCCCACGGGCATGTGGCGTAGTGGTTAAGAGCGTAGGCTATTAACCCCAATATTCCGAGTTCGATTCCAGCCAGTGACCTGAATAATATTAATAATAATAATAATAATTATTATTATTATTATTATTATCATCATCATTATTTATAACTGTCGTTAATTCTAAAATATTACTGCGGACTTTTTACCACAAACAGCTACTTAGATATTGGTTACGTGTATATATGCTGGTTTGTTATGTCGACAGTTGTACGCACGTAATATTCCCATTTGAGAATACGAAGGAATATAACGGTCGATGTGATAGACAGGAAGACGAGTCCGTCTCACTTTAAGTGGAAGAAAGAAATCATGTTAAGGGTGTTGGACACGGAAGGGTTTCTATCTCATCAACAATGGTGATAAGATTTAAGATGAGTTTGAGAATTGGCGTGAACAAAAGCTTTTGATTAAAAAATGGGCCGGCGTAAGATATGGGGCTGTATATAGATAAGAGAATGACGAGGATTTCATTCAGCTATGCCTAAGGCAGTCTTGTTCAAGGGCTAGCTGTTGTATCGTTTGGCCATGCACATACATACATACATACATACAAACATACATATATATATACATACATACATGTATACATACATATATACATACATACATACATATATACATGCATACGTATATGTGCATGTGTATATATATATATATATATATATATTTATATACATAATTACAAATAGAATCACATACACACACTAACACATATATGTAAATGTGATTGTGATAGACATTGTATGCGTGTGTGTGTGAGTACATATATATATATATATATATATATATATATATATATATATATATATATATATATATATATATACATTCATAGTGAGAGAGAGAAAGTTAGATAGATATATAGATAGATAGATAGATAGATAGATAGATAGATAGATAGGTAGATCGAAAGATAGAGACAGACAAATTGATAAATAGATACTACACACGCGCACATATATACATATACGCACACAGACACACACACTCACACACATACATATAAATACATATATATGTATATGTGCGTGTGTGTGTGTGTGTGTGTGTGTGTGTGTGTGTGTGTGTGTGTGTGTGTGTGTGTGTGTGCTTATTATCCACCGGCTTCGAGACAGTTTCCGAATTCACTTTCGAGGTATTGGGCAAACCGGTCTTACATGCTGAGTGGCTTGCCGAAGGTACCAACGCAACAAGACTTGATCCTAAATCACGTGATTGCAAAAAATAGAGAGTCTTCACAACACAGCCGTGGCTGCAGCGCTATTTAATTATGTACAATGATTTTTAATTTAGATCCGCAATTTCGAGGGGTGGGGGCGCAGAGAATCTCCAGAAACTCTGTTTCATAAAATCTCGAATTGGACAAAAATTAAGTTTCCCTCTTGGCATTTTAAAAATCATAAATTAATGTTGCTGCTCCAGCATGATTGAATGCATCGTGTCCTAGGTGAGGATAAATTTAAGTCTAATAATGCAGCAGACAATCGTTAACGAATGGGAGAAAACACTTTGCAACGTAGATTCCAGCTCTTTGAATTCCGCTGAGTTTATTACTTTTGCCGTTATTCATTTCGGAATCGATAAACGAAGTATCAATTGAACAACTTGGGTCTACAAAATCGACTGACCCACTTCGCTAAAATTGCGGGTTTTCTCCCAAATTTGAAATCATTTTTTTTTTTGTACATTATTAGCCGAGAAGTTGGAAACAGGGAAAGAGAACAGAACATAAGTAAGCAAGTAACCCTACTTGTATACCGAATGCACATAGCTCAGTGGGTAGAGCGTCAAGGTAATAATCATGAGGTGGTGAGTTCGATTCCTCGAACGGGTTGTCAGTTGTGTTCTTGAGCAAGACACTTTAGTTCATGTTGCTCTACTTCACGTAGCTGCAAAAATGAATGCTTAGCGGTATTTCGTCTGCCGTTACGCTCTGAGTTGAAATTCCGCCGAGGTCGACTTTGCCTTTTATCCTTTCGTGGTCGATATATTAAGTACCAGTTACGCACTGGGGTCGATGTAATCGACTTAATCCCTTAGTCTGTCCTTCTTTGTCCCCTCTATGTTTAGCCCCTTGTGAGCAATAAATAAACAAGATAAATAGATAGTTAGAGAGAAGGGCTCAGAAAATATTCTCCTGCAAAGTGTCCATTAGAAAGCATTATTTTTGCTTCAGCTACCATATTGAATTAGTTTTATTTTAACCGGTAAGGGATATAGATATTTTAATCAACCACTGTTTAATGGTATTAACTATGTTTTGTATAGATCTTTGTGCCTGAAAGGCAAAATTACACCTAAAGATTTTTTTAAGAATACGAATAATCCTAATTGCTGTAAACATCTAGATTTTAACAATTTCAACCAAATTCACAAATTTTATTTAAAACTTTGAAAATAATTTGCTTAAACATGGTATATCTTTTATGTGTTTGTTTAGTTTTGTTTGATTTAAAAAATGCAGAAAACTGTTAAATGAAATAATCAAGATAGGAGAAAGAGACCTCTATGTTTATTTTCCCTCCATCAATTTTTTTTTTACTGCGTACGGTAGAGAGTGACTAAGCTGGGATATGCAATCTACGATCTCAACGTAAAGTGGCTAATCTGTACATTTGCTTGACGTGTTAATCTTGAGTTTCAAAATTCCTGTTTCATGAATAACAACCATTTCCTTTAATTTCTTGTCGCTTTGTGTTTCGCAAATTAGGAAGGAGTTGCGAAAAGAAATATAAAAATATAAAGAACAACGTAAACAGAACTAAATACACATCTCAAGTTATACACACACACACATACACACACATACATACATACATATATACCCATAAAGAGCAACCGAATTCATTTAGTATTTGTTCCGTTCTTCGTTCATTTCAAGTTTTATCAATTTAGACTGGAAATACATGCGTGCACACAAACACAGACATGCACGCACTTATATGTGTGTGAGTGTATTATACACGCACACACACACACACACACACAAACACACACACACATACACACACACACACTCACAGACGTAAATGGGCATGCATATGTACAATTATTTGTACGCATGCATTGTGCATATTTAAGTGACTGTGCATGAATGCCTGTTTATGCATATGTATATATATGTATATATATATATATATATATATATGTATATA
>NC_068999.1:9444435-9445747 GCF_001194135.2 Octopus bimaculoides | reverse complement strand
TATATATATATATATATGGGAGTGTTTGTGTGTGTGTGACTGTCTGTATTTGGAACTTGGTAGAGAAGACGATGCATAAGGCTATTTTCGACACATATATATGTAAATATATTCGCATAATCATACATATATGGATATATGGACGTATATATAGGCACCTGTATAATACTTACGCGTACATATCTATCTGAGTCTTTGTCAGCGTTGATAGTTATGTCTTCACCAGTTCAGAGTAAGTACCCAAATAAAGGGTGCTATGGTCGAGTATACACTTGAAGACGTTTGTGTGTGCTCAGCGGGATGTGGATATAAGTGTGTGTGCGTATGCGTAGGCGCACAGCTCAGTGGTTAGATCGTCGATCGCCGGATCAATCTGTGTGCTGTGTTCTTGAGCGAAACGCTTTATTTCCCGTTGCCCCAGATGTAAGTTACGACCTCACTGGTGTCAAGCTGCATCGACCTTTGGTTATCTGCTACAAAAGACCTCTCCGGACTTGTGCCTGATAGCGGAACTTTCTAGGTGCAATTAGTAGGTAATTCGTTACCGAAGGGGTCTTTACCCTTTATATATATATTTACAAAATTAAGGATAAAAAACACTTTAATGATTATATCAAGTGGCCAGCGTGAAATACAAACTTTGTAGGAAACAATTTATATTAATTTATAACTATATAATATAAACGAACAGATAAACCCCAAGAACATACTAGAAATAGAAACAAAATGGCTGTAAAAGCCAAATCTATACTTTGTTACATATCTGCCGTTGCCTATACTCTGTAACCCTTAGTCAGAAGTCGTTCTACGATTAATCATCTCTTTTCAAAAAATCTTCATTTTTTTTTCATCTTCCCGCTTACAACCTGTGCTTACGGAGTATAGATGTGGTTTTTAGACCTATTTGGCGTCTATTTCTACTGTATTGTTGGAGTTAATCCGCATCCTTCAATATAATTATATCATATAATCATAAATTAAAACATATATGTTTATATAGATATATGTAAATGGTGAAGGTCAGAATGTGCTTGCAAATATTGATTAGACACATATTCAAAAGGGTTTAAATGTTGTTGGCACTGAGTGATGTATTCAGTATAGCTCTAAGATGATGTTCGAGGGTCGATTATAGTCATTGATATCATTCAACATATTATATTTCTGTGTATCAACATATTATGAGGAACATGTGATATTTTGTATGCGTATGTGTGTGTGTGTGTGTGTGTGTGTGTGTGTGTGTGTGTGTCTATATGTATATATATATATATGTATATATATATATATAGTGTATATATATATATATATA
>NC_068999.1:9443655-9444128 GCF_001194135.2 Octopus bimaculoides | reverse complement strand
TATATATATATATATTTATATATATATAATTACACACTTACGCATTGTAGTATTAGAAAATGATTTAAGATAATCCCAATTAGTAGACATTCCAATTAAACTCACAGTGTACACACCAATGCTATCGAAACACGCCGCTTATTGTCGGCTTAATAAAAATAATAATAATAAATATAAAAACGGATGTACGAAAGAACAGCAACAGAATGGATGTAGCTTAGTGTACATAACGAATAAGCTAGTAAAGAGACAACGCCTACATAACTAACAACGATAGCCATTTACGTCCTGTCACTTAATCACGTGGGTTGTGCTGCTCTCGTGTTTACACTCCGCGAGAATGTGTGCTGAGAAGCATCATACAACGTGCAAGACGTATATTATGCAGATCTTATACATTTAGAAAGCAAATATGTGCACTTACTCACTAACCAAGGCTCTTATTTTTCTTCACAAGCAGATATGTTCGATTT
>NC_068999.1:9440455-9443645 GCF_001194135.2 Octopus bimaculoides | reverse complement strand
TATATATACATACATGCGTACATACATATTGATGCATACAGAGATATGTATATAATACACGACATGATTTTCTCTCTTGACCTATCTCTCTGACTGAATTCATTCTTTCATATAAACTTCCACTTCAAATATACGCATGTCAGTCGCTTTATATGCACACACACATAAACACACACATAGATGCACGCACACATACGCATATATATATATATAGACATATGTGTACTTCTTATGCGTATAGATCTATATATCGATTTATCCTTCTGTCCCTGAACAAAAGCTTACGACACAGGCAGGCACGCACACATATATTTAAATTCAATCATCCATGGACACACACACATATATATATATATATGCATCCATGCGTGCATGCATCCATCCATCCATATATACATACAAACATAAACACATCTTTCGGTTACTAAAATCGAAACGAAAAAACGTGTCATTAATCGTTGAAAATATCAAATGTAAAGAAACCCTATTTTTCTTACTTATTTCACCTTACTTTCCTTGCTGTTTCCAGAGAACATGACGGCGTGTGCATACAACAAGAGAAAGAGAGGGGGAAACAGTTGACAGAATTAATGACGGAGTAGTTATGTTGGGGTTAGAGTGGTTGAGTGGCTGGCAGAGAGGTAATCAAGACCTTAGTAAACAATTAAAAAGGTTTCCTCGAAGGTTTTTGGCCGGGCCTTTAGATATGTAGCTTTTTACATTAGCAAACAACCGGAAGATGTACGGAAATTGTTGAAATTTTGCCTCGTTGAAACACAAGCTAGTTCTCGACACGTCGTATAAATGTCGTATTTCTCTCTGTTTTGACTGTTTTTTTTTGTTGTTTTTTGTCGTCTCGTTTTGTTTTTTCTCACGTTTTTAGAATAAGATATAAAAAAAAATGTTCCATCTTAGGGAATTATGCAAATCTTGTGTGAACGTGAGCGAGAGAAATGAGATGGAAGAACAGATAATGTTGCTTAGTTTATTATTATTATTATTATTATTATTATTATTATTATTATTATTATTATTATTATTATTATTATTATTATTATTATTATTATTATTATTATTATTATTATTATTATTACAACTACTTATTTAAGGCGGCAAAATGGCAGAATCGTTAGCACGCCGGGCAAAATAGATGGCGGTAATTCGCCCGTCGCTACGTTCTGAGTTCAAATTCCACCAGGTCCACTTTACCTTTCATTTTTACGGGGTCGATAAATTAAGTATCAGCTGAGTACTGGAGTCGATGTAATCGACTATCCCACCCACCAAACTTCAGGTATTGTACCTATAGTATAAAGTATTATTATTGCCTTGCACCTCTTCTAACGCTGGAGATGTACAATAGTGTCAGCTGTCCACTACCGGCGAACGAAGGTATTCGAGGGGTTCCAAGCAGTGCTGTTTTCTGCAAGTGCTCCACCCTTATTGCAGCCCCTATCTGTTCCATTTATTTCAAAAGATTTTTACTCACTATTCCCAGAGCTCCGACAATTATGGCTACTATTACCACCTTTTTCATTGACCACAAATGCTTACCCTCCCAACCTAACCTGTCATATCTATCGACTTTTCTTTTTTACTTATCACATACCTTGTTGTTAGCTGGGCATGATATATCTATAATCCAGAATAGTTTGTTTTCTTTCTCAATTAAGACTATGTCTGGCTTCCTATTCTCTATTTCATGTGGCACCGAATCATAAAATCCCACGGGATCTTTGCATTATCATTTTTGATGATGCCTTCTGGTTTGTAGTCGTACCAATTTTTTGCTCTGTCAAGTCCATACTTGTTGCAAAGTGTCCAATGAACAAGCCTTGCTATATTGTCAGTCTCAGTCTGCGCATGTACTCCACCTTAAATTTTTCTGTCATTTCTTTCTCTATCAATTTATGCATTTCAAATATGCCCAAGTACATATAGTCCTTCTCTTCTATCTGCTTCATAATCTGCCCCGATGGTATCGTAACTCCGCCCATACATTTGATTTTGCCTCTCTTAAAGATGGATTTATTGTTTCTTGTCCATCTCCACATATTCTGCAGTTACTTGTCATGTTTCTTTTCATTATATGATTTTGGTAATCTCTGGTGGGGAGGTTTTGGTCTTGTGCTGCAATTAAAATCCTTCAGTCTCTGCTTTGAACCCTGAGCTTCTCAACCATTGCTGTGATTTTTCTCTGTCTATTTCTTTTGCATTTAGTTTAGCCCAGTATTTGTCATGAAGGGGTTTGTCTGACTCAAAGGGTACAACAAAGCCCGGCACGGGAATCGAACTCATTATCTCATGATTGTGAGCCCGACACTCTAATCACTTAGCCTTTTATATATTCATATAAAAACATGAGTGTGCGTGTGTATGTGTCTGGGGGTGGATGTAAGTGCGTGTGAATGTGTGTTTGCGCCTCCAATGAAGCAGCGTGGAATACACTGTGTGCCCTATATTTCTGACAACCAAACATAGTTCGTTAAATATTGAACAGAGCATCGACATTGGCTTCTATGTGTGCCTGTGCATAGTTTTACTATATATATGCATATATATATATATGTGTGTGCATTTATCAGCTGTTTCTGCGCATGCGCATGTGTGTGCGGGTGTGCGTGGTGAGTAATGTGATATGGAACGTTGTAACGATAATTTGAAATTGTAACTTTCTGTCGTAAGGTGTGGAGATGCTGGAGAAGTATGTAACGGATGTGTTGCTTACCCTTTTTTGCATTTTCCTTTTTTTTTGTAACTGATGACATTAGCATGTGTGTCCGTCCAGAATTGTGTACTTTATGCTCTCGCTCGACTAAGTGGAACACGGTTAATACCAAAAGCTAAGAGAAGCCTAATGGGTTCAGAACATGTTAAGGATCATCAGTTCCCTCCTGATTGACATGTCGTCACATACACAACTATGGACCCAACCGCAAATGCACATATATTCGCAAATAGACCCGAAAACAGACAGAAAGACACACACACACATACAGAAATATACGTTACATACATCGTGCTAAATATCTGCTAACACATTTTACTCGCTATTGTCCTCTTTCACTTGCTATCTAATAGTCTATCTATCTATCTATTTATCTATCTATCTATCTATCTATCTATCTATCTATCTATCTATCTATCTATCTATATGTACGTATGTATATATATATATATATATATATAT
>NC_068999.1:9438758-9440132 GCF_001194135.2 Octopus bimaculoides | reverse complement strand
ACATGAGTGGTTATATGTATCTTTGTATATATGTAAATACATGTGTGTTATATATATGTATATATATACATCGTTATATATACATATATATATACATGTTTATACATATATCTATATACATGTATATATATATATATATATATATATATAGCTTCACAAATTCGATGATATACATTTTTAGAATGATATATACATAGGCACAACACCAGGAAAGTCCTCAGGGTAAAGCATGTTTGTAATGTATGCGTAGGCATGAAATCTGAAGTGGCTGCACCAAGCAGAATCAGATAAAGCTTTCAAATGAACGAAAACTCTCCGACAGAGGAAGGCATAAATACGCACCCATATTTGCACATACGCATGCATAAATATATTAAAAAAACAACAACAAACATATGATTACAATTATATACACCTCTATATCTCCACGTCTCTGTCACATTTCAACCGTTCATTTTCATTTCTGTATTGTTATATATAAGCATTTCTGTGTATCCATTAAGACACACATCCATACATATATACATATATATATATATATATATATATATATATATACATATATATATATATATATATATATATATACATATATATATATATGTACGTATGTATAATTACCTGGGTTATTGTTCGTATATTTGTGTTAACATTAAACTGTAGTACTTTACAGGGAGTTTCTAACAAGGAACGTGTTCTTTTGGTTTCTAATTAACACGGACAAACGCCTACACCACACCCACTTGGTTTTAAGCGAAGGGAAATAATTCTATATTCACATCCCATCAAAACTAGTTCGCTCCTCGAAGAAAGAAAGAAATTTGCTATGCTCTGTACGTTATCTTTTTCCAACAGCACAGAAATATCAGCTCTTTAATGTACACAATGTTTTCGTTAGATAAACTTGTACGAAATGTTCTTTATTCCAGCAATCAACTTGCAGTTTCAGAAATGAATACACGTATCTAACATGAAGCCGTATAACTAAAATATCTGAAAGGTATTTGTATAACTAGAATATCTGAAAGGTATTTGTAGCTAACGACTTTTACATACATTACAGTTATCGTCTGCATTTTAGAATGAGAAACAGGCACATTTGTTTTTGGACTTACGATGGTACTCATATAATGTCTTCAGCGGGAAAATTTCAATATGATTAAGTCGATTACATCGATCCCAGTGCGTAACTGGTACTTAATTCATTGACCCCGAAAGGATGAAAGGCAAAGTTGACCTCGGCAGAATTTGAACTCAGAACGTAGCGGCAGATGAAATACGGCTAAGCATTTCGCCCGCTATGCTAACGATTCTGTCAGCATGCCGTTGCTTGTAAATTCGGTAACATTGATTTCAAATATATGTATATATATA
>NC_068999.1:9437541-9438153 GCF_001194135.2 Octopus bimaculoides | reverse complement strand
ATATATATACATTTACACAAATACCTACATATTTGTCTACGTGTATAAATGTCTATTTTTCTCGGTATATGCGTGTGTATATGTATATAATATGCCTTGTGTAAGGAATAATTTCAGAGGAAAGGCAGAAATTTATAATAAATATTACCTAAAATGGCTCAAAGCATTTTGTTCGAATTGTCTCCGATAAACATTCAACTTACACACGCATATACGCACGCACACTCATACACACGCACACACAGAGAGTCATAAACACATATATGTAAGAAAGGAGATGAGAAATGAGAAGCTGATTATTTTATGAACTTCATTATCTTACAGATGTTTCCGCTATGAAATGCAGTAAACTCGTTGTTGAGTGTCTGAGTAACAGCTTACAACATCATCAAAACCTCAGATATGAAGTTCATAAGGTAATCCCTTATTCCTTTGTCATCTCTTTTCTTCTTACCGCTGCGTACCCGAACATTGCTTCGTTCAGAAGCACACGTATATTGAATTCTAAAACAGAGCATTGGTATCGAAATGTCTTTAAAATATATTAAAATATGTTACACACACACACACACACACACACATATATATAATACACACACACACACACACACA
>NC_068999.1:9431132-9436132 GCF_001194135.2 Octopus bimaculoides | reverse complement strand
TGATGAGAATGTATTTTGTGTAATTGAAACAAAAATCAACACGTCTTATGTATAAATCTTCTTTATTCCATTTTCTAATACAGGTTATTGCTACTGAAATAACAACAATATAACATTCATTGGATAATTGTTAGTAACGATAAATAAACCGATTAAAACCCTCAAGAGAACCTTTTCACTGTTATTCAACTTGGAAGGCATCACAACTAAGTATTTTCCAAATAATATTCTACTCTCTAATACAAGGAACCACCGAGTGAATAGTAATATAACTGTAGTTACACAAAACAAATGGACCCTAAAGGTTTTCTGTCATTGCGTCTTTACCTAACACATCCAGCTTATAAAGAATGCGATATATTTCCATTTATAAAGTAAATATGGTTTGTAATGGCATGAAGCTTACAACACACGTGTTTTCTGTTCATAAAATAGAGGACATATGAACCTAATTCGAAAGCAAAAAAACAACACCATTTTTTCCGGTGCAAATATCTTAAGAAGTATATTCATTTATCAATGTAAATTATTTTTCACTGCAGTCTCCACTCTTTCTTACCTTTTTACTAAACAGCAAATATTTTGGAACATACCGCTCAATGTGATAATGTTTTTTTGTGGCAACATCTCACAGATATAAAGATAAATGTTATACTATTCTCTAATTTAAGACTTAGATAATATCTGTCGCATACTAATTCGGAACATATTTTCATAGAGTCAAGTTAAGAGAGGAAACGGATTAACAGAATGAAAAATTAACGAGCGAATTTGTTGATAAAATGGATCTATCATCTGAGAAATTCGCAATATAATAATTACTCGAAGTAGCGGATAAGAATACGAGAGAACTAGAATGAGCACTAGAATGATTTCGAAAATAACAACACAACGCAAAAGAATTGTTAAATGAAACCTCACATGGAATACTGAAGTGATGAAGTCTTGGTCTTGTTACTAGCCTCAAGCTGATACCTCGAGGCGTAAAATGATTAAAAACCGTTAAGGTTTCGCTGCCACACAAGAATATTTTGCTGTTCTCAAATGGTATAAATTTAAGCTTTATCCGCTTAGTAACGAAATAAATAAAAATAAGAAACTAACAAGTAAAACTAAAGAGAAAAAATATAAATAAGAAAGGAAATAATATATGAAAACAGAGAAAACGAAAACAAAGAAGAGAAACTGAAGCAAAATAAAATAAAAGAAAGACAAAACAAACACTTCAGAGTGAATATTAAGCGTGAACAATGGCATACATATGCGCCCTCACTTGACCAAGTATACTTTCAAAAGCGGTCAGAGAGAAACAAATGATAATAATAATAATAATAATAATAATAATAATAATAATAATAATGATAATAACGCTAATGCTAATAATAATAATAATAATAATAATAATAGTAATAATAATAATAATAATGATAATGATAATAATAATAATAATAATACGAAAAAGATGGAGGGAAGAGGTGGAGAAGAAGGAGGAGGAGGAAGAGGCGAAGAAGAAGGATGAGGAAGAAGAGGCGGAGAAGAAGATGGAGGAGGAAGAGGTGGAGAAGAAGACGGAGGAGGAAGAGGCGAAGAAGAAGGATGAGGAAGGACAGGCGGAGAAGAAGATGGAGGAGGAAGAAATGGAGAAGAAGACGGAGGAGGAAGAGGCGGAGGAAGAAGAAGAAGAAGAAGAAGAAGAAGAAGAAGAAGGAGGAGAAGAAGAAGAAGAAGAAGAAGAAGAAGAAGAAGAAGAAGAAGAAGAAGAAGAAAAAGAAGGAGAAGAAGAAGACGACGACGACGACGACGACGATGACGACGATGTATGTGTTGAAATTTAACTAACTAGTGTAACATCAGGGCATTGGCGTGTGTTATAGTCACAGTTATTCGGATTCTAGAATGAAAAATGTGGAAACTTTTAGAGAGAGGATGAGGAAGAGAGAGAGAGAGAGAGAGGGGGGGGGGAGAGACTGAGAAAAGAGAGAGAACATTAGTGAGTATAGAACGTGAATGACAAAGATAGTTGATAAGAATGGTGTTTGTTTTATCAACACGATATATCCAAATAAGATAAAAAGAAAAATAAAGGATTATATGAAAACATGAAGAAACTGATAAAGTAAATATATTATACTATTGGTGTAATTTAATTGAATCAAAGGAATCCGGAGGAAAAAAATTGTGTTTAATTTCAACATTTTATCACAGTGATATTAGTTATATTTTGCTTTAATGCTCATATATTTTTACACAAATAGCGAAAATGAGATTATGAAATGTTCATATACCTTTCTTAGAAATAAGAGACAGTGAACTCACAAGGAGACTATTCTCTAGTCTAAACAATCGCTGGAAATACCAGCTATATCGATTTTGGGGAGTAAAATGAATGTGAAGTAGACGGTTGAGTTCTACGCAGGCGCAGGCGTGGTTTGAGGTTAAGAAGATTGATTTGCAGCCACGTTTACGGGTTTAGTGCCACTACCTGGTAACTTGAGTAAGTATATTCGACTATTATCCCCAGGGAGACCACTGTCCTTATGAATGAAGTCCATAGACTAAAACTGTGCGGAAGCCCACTAAGTATATATAATAATAATAATAATAATAATAATAATAATAATAATAATAATAATAATAATAATACTGATGATGTTGATAATGATGATGATGACGATGATGATGATGATGATGATGATGATGATGATGATGATGATAATAATAATAATAATAATAATAATAATAATAATGATAATAATGATAATAATGATAATTATAATAAAATTACGACAAAAGAATGAGACTTCGATATTAGGTAAATAGAGGAATTTATATATGTATAGTTTACGACAATCAGTAAGCTGTCATAATAGAATATTTTTGTTTCTACTGTTATATATATATATATATATATATATATATATATATATATATAAACTTATGGACCTCACATGTAATCACATTTTCTAACCACACCTGAAAATACTCTTCTTTATGCACCAGATCGCAGATCATTGGTGACAACAATATATATATATATATTCTTGTCACCAATGATCTGCGATCTGGTGCATAAATGTTCATGAAATTTTGGTGGAAGTTTTTTAATTTCGATCAATTTATAGACGACCGTTTGTGTCATACACCTTATGGCAGTTTTAGGTGGGCTTGCATCAAAAAATAAATGAATCGAAAATATTTTGAAGTTATTAAAGTCATCTTCATGAATATAACAATTATCGAGATTCTTCGACAGATATTCCCTCAAATTACGATATCCCGACGAATATATGTTGGAGCAAGCAGGTTTGCTTGCAAGCGTACATGCACATATATATGTTAATATTCGTATGAGTTTACATTGCGTTTATGTGTTTTGTTCAAGGCGCGTGGCTTAGTGGCTAGGTTATTCGTGTCACGATCGTTAGGTTGTATTTTCAATTCCTGGCGACGTCTTGTACTCTTGAGCAAGACACTTTAGTTCATCTTGCTCCACTCCACTCAGCTGACAAAATACGCTGTACCTGTAATTCAAAAGGGCCAGCCTTGTCATAATTTCTGTTGGGCTGAAACTCACCGAGAACTGCGTTGAAGGTACGCTTAACTATGGAGTGCTCAGTTGCTTTCACATTAATGACAGGAAGAGTATGTTCCGTTGATCGTATCAGCTTAAACTGTCATTGGTGTAACCAACGGAGACCCGGGCCTAATGTGTTCGGTAATTATACAACACTTGGTTTTTTGCGGATCTTTTCAGTGCCAATGCCTGTATATACGAACGTGTGCTTATGAGATACGACAAAGCTTTGCATTATACGATATGTTTTTCTCTGCATGTGAATATGTACACATGCATGATACTGTTTACATGCGCAACTAAGTGTGTGTGGCATAAAAAAGTACGTTGATCGTTGGTGTTGTGCGTGTAACTCTATCAATCTATGATCAAATGTAAATGCATATTACGAGTCATTGCTTATTGTTGGTTATATGTGCATATTCGTTGGTACGTGTATACGTGAGTGTGTTGTACTGATACACAGACACATATGTATATGCATACATATGCGTAAATAATTACGATTAAATATTTTGCTTTTGAAATCTCGGTGTGTTTGTCCAGATATGCATATACGTATATAAGTGTGTTCGCATGTGCATGAATGTTTGTACATATGTGTTTGTAGGTGCTTTTGTGTACGTGCACGAATGTGCGTACGTACGCATGTGTGTGTTTGTGTGTGTGAGGGGGTGCGTGATTATTCTTGTGCGTGTTAAAACTAACCTCTGTGTAGAGATGTGCGCATGTCTTTTGTGGCATGTACTTAAGCATACGTGAGTTTTTAGTTTTAAATTTCTAAAACTGTTTACCTTGGGCAATCTCAGTGATTACAAAGCAATACAGAGAACTAAACAGATAGCTGCATTCACTTTACGTTGACAATGCTATAACAATAATAATAATAACAATGATAATAATAAAAATAATAATAACAATAATAATAATAATAATAATGATGATAATAAGAATAATAATGATAATAATAATAATGATAATAAGAATAATAATGATAATAATAATAATGATGATGATAATAATAATAATAATAATAATGATAATAATAATAACTATAATAACAACGATAATGATAGGAAGAGAAAGATGAAGAAAAATAATAATTGACGAAATTATTATTATTATTGCTGTTGTTTTTGTTGTTATCCATCAAAATAAGAGAATGCAAAAATAAATAATTTATTAGACATTTTAAGTAGTTACATGTGCGCGTGCGCTTTGGTGCATGTGCCAGTGACATTTTAGCACAATACAGATTGAAACGTTAACTAACATTCACACATATACACACACACATATGTATGTATATACACGCGGACAGGTGCGACAATTTTTATCCCTATAGTTACGTTTGCGTATGAATTCCATATAAGTATACGTGTGGGGTGGGGTATGGTACATTATATATATATAAGATCGGAAGAGC
>NC_068999.1:9430247-9431096 GCF_001194135.2 Octopus bimaculoides | reverse complement strand
TATACAAATATATATATATATATATATATATATATATATATTGATTGATAGATATACACTCACACACACAGACATATTTATGTGTTACTGTGCGTGTGTGTTTACGTATGTGTGTTTATATGTGTGCTTGAATGTGTTTCAGTGTATGCAAAACTGTATATGTTTTTTTACGTGTTCCATTAAATTTTTTTCAACGCGTGTGACTAAGAAATCTCATAATTCATTATGAATATACCATTTATTGTTTATTCCAGTTTTTAGTTCATAAATTCTATAATAATGGAATTTAACTAGCAGAAACATCCACTAGATCGATAAATAAATAAATAAATAAAATATATTTATAAAACATTAATGTTGTCTAAAAACAAACAAAGAAATTCTCGAAACAGCATCAGATTAAATGAAAGAAATAAAAAGAAAATAGTGCTTTAATCCACATAAGATGACAAAAAATTACAAACCGACTTTTCATACAGATCCGCAGGTTATTTGCTGTTTCGGCAGTTTGTCAGATATTATTCGAACACAATAGATGCATTTGGGACATCGGATGTAGAGATTATAAACATTAAATGAGTAAGAGTATTTCTAATATAATTCTAGATGTTTAGATATTTGATTTCATTTATATGGAACAAATATTCATATTCGGAAACACTGTCGGGGTGGGGTGAAGGCGTACGTATTATGTTATGTGTGTGTATGTATGTATGTATCTGCCTCTCCTCTCTGTCTATGTACAGACATATGCATACGTATGCACATTTACTGAGAAGTAGATGCACACACACACACACGCATATATATATATATATATATATATATATATATATATATATATATATA
>NC_068999.1:9428619-9429704 GCF_001194135.2 Octopus bimaculoides | reverse complement strand
TATATATAGGTGTGTGTGTGTGTACGTATAAATACATATATGGATGGTATTGTCAGATATGCTAAAAGCATAGTGAATCAACGTGCTAACACACATATATAGAAACAACTCACTCTATGAATTTATATCGAAGATTTAAAATAATCAAATATTTTTTTAAGCAAAAAAAGCAAAGCAGCAATATTAAGAATAATCCATTGTTTCGTACATCTCGTTTTTTAGTTAGCAAATATCGAAAATGTCAGTTGACAAATTACCAATTTGCGAAAGAAAAAATTAATCACAAACATAGACATGCAGACGTATACGTATATACGTGCGCACACGTATTTGTATGCAGACGAACATAGAGACACTTTTACCAACAAACATAAATTGCAACAAACATGTATTTAACACAAATATAAGCCAATATCAAAAGAGGAAGGTGAAAAAAGCGTCTCTATCCACCCGAGGATGTGATAATTTCAAAAGATGATAGTATGAGATGAGATAAAAAACTAAAAGTATGAAAAGAAAGGGAAGGAAATGCGAAAAAGGGTGTGAAAAAATTGTGTAAAGAACACAAAAAAAATTGAAAACAATGGCGAACAAAGATTATAAAGAGAAGTTAAATGTACAGAATACATTTGTGTCGTAATATTTGTGAATCGGCAAGCTAACAGGAACAATTAATCTGAATACAAAGCGAAAAATGTATTTAAACATACTAATATATATATAATGATTAGAAGAGAGAAAGTATTATTAGAGATAAAGATAGACTGTTAAACAGCGGCTTAAAGAGAATGACACAGACGAGACAAGTTACGATGTAAATACGTATATATACACACCAGTAAAATTATATACATAAATAGAAACACCCTAGAGAACACAAACATACACATACATTCGCGTATATAAATGTGTGTACTAGAGAAAGGATATACATGTGAAATAAGGTGGAAAGAAATAGTACTCAAATACCGGAGATAGAGTAATATGCTCTAACAATAAAGCTGCAAAGACATCATAAGAACTATTACTCTGAGTAACAGCCTCTGTGATGTCTTTGCAGATTCATTAATGAAGTATATATATAT
>NC_068999.1:9426398-9428489 GCF_001194135.2 Octopus bimaculoides | reverse complement strand
ATAGATAGATAGATAGATAGATAGATAGATAGATAGATAGATAAATAGAAAGATAGATAGATAGATATACATGCGTATATGTACTATTTGTTTGTATATAAATATGCATATATATGCTAGTATGTTTAAATATCTCTGTATATCTAGTAATTTCATTTAGGTGTTAACCCTGGAGTTTACCGGAATTAAGCTAAAAGAAGTGAAGAATCGGTCTTCCATTTTGTCTTTGAATTCTCATGTATCAATCTTTGTATATATTATTGCATAATGATATAGTGATTCCCATGAGATCGATTTTCGATAAAACAATCGTTAATCAATGAAATAAAAGTAGTTGCTCCCTCTATTCTCCTTGGTCATAATTATCCATATGTACATATATATATAATATAATATAACTATATATAACCACAGATACATAGACACGCACACACACTCACTTATACATGCACACACACGAACAAACACACGTACACACACGCGCGAACATACGCATATATGTATATATCCTAATTTCCACATTCTAAGATCTTATTGGTACGTCTATATAAATGGAAAAATTCAAATTGAAGACCCGAATCTAACAAGTGGCAGATTATGCATAATAATTCAATTTGCTAAATTTACAACGAAATTTTCCTTAGATCTCTCCTTATTGTGTTAAATAAGGAATGGAACATTTAAAATGTACTTCTAAATATATTATAACAGCAAAAAGAGTTATGTCAACTGTTGGAAGGTTTTCAATAAAAGAATTTCTCCTTTAATGCTAATCTCAGAATATAACAGTTACAACGGCGTCAAGGCCATTACTAGTATCGCCCATTCACATACCGTTCGTTCACGCAACTCTGTGGAAATCATAAAACAAACAGTACAGGAATCACACTATATCACTACAGTTTCAACAACCATCCTGCCAGCACCGCCGTACATATCTGGAGAAACCCCAGCGCGCTTCTGTAACCAACGTATACTTGTTCTGCTTGAAGGTAAGGGCAGGCTATGCATAGAACTCTGGTACGAACCGTTGACTTTTAAACCAAAAGGCCATCACCTTATCCATTTGGCCATTATGACTCTTCAACGCATTCTGCTATTGTTTATTGCTATATTTCCACGACCCCTTTGCCATTTCCGTCAGGTATCCACGTGACTTTTTATCACCAACGTCTCAAATGAATGAATTGTTGTCTTTTCGATTCGTCAGGAAAACTGGCTTTTTCTTTTCATTTCTTCTTTACTGTCACTGCCATAATAACACTGTGCATTCGTTGTTCGATGATGCTTCTACTTTAGCCTAAATAGTAAAGTAAATACCACGGTGTCAAAGGTCAAGCAAAGATGAAAGTTGTTCGGATTCTGAAAGATGTTGATCATAGCTATATAAAGAGTGCTTATCAAATAAGCTACTTACAATGGCGGCCGGTTTGACACAAGCGCAAATGTTCAATTTGGAAATAATGGTCAGACAGTTACCGTAGAAAATTCAATTTAAAATGTCCATAATACAAGAATTGTACAAAAAAAGGTTGCAGATCAAAGATAACGGTATTCAATGGAATGACGAAATGAATCGCCCATCACTCAGATAATTTTAACTGATGCCTTCCGAACGTTTAGAGCCAAACTGAAGTTTCACTAAAGTCGTACACAAATTTCGGATCTAATTGGCAATACTTTGTTCTCGTTATAACGATGTATGCTTGACCGCAACGACCCAGCTATAACTGTGAGGCTTCAACACTCTCTCACACTCTCGCTCGCTCAGACTCGCGTTCTATCACTTTTTCTATAGCACACACATACACAAACACACACACATTCGTGCATAAACGAGAAAGAAATACATACTCGTGCACATACGAAAAACTACGCATACAAGTGTATATACGTGCAAGTGCGTAGGCATAAGTGTACGCATATACACATATAATAAATAAGCCACAGAGACACTCGTGTTTTACACCCAACCGAGAAATATAAGAAATAATATAAAATCAGTAAACACACATTCATATTGTAAACACATATATCATTCAATGCTTCGTGTATCTCCCACTCTCTCTTTCTCTCTCTCTCTCTCTCTCT
>NC_068999.1:9425111-9426224 GCF_001194135.2 Octopus bimaculoides | reverse complement strand
TATATATATATATGTATATATATATACATATATATGTATATACATATTTGTATGTATATATACATGTATATATGTATATGCGTATGTATATATGTTCATATATACTCGCACTTACATACATACACAAATACACACACATTTTTACGTACGTAGTTTGTAATATATGTATAAGCATACGTATGGATATATTATATATAAAATATTATTTATGCACATATACATATTTAATGGCGTACATATACATAACTTACATGGATATACACACACAATACACGCAAACAATGAAATAGATACATATACACACACACATATATATTGTAAACCCGGTTCTTCTATAAATTCACACAATTACACGAACACATCTAAGCATAGACACATATATACACATAGACATCGTGAAATTCACTGAGAGCTGAAGTTGCACATATACATACGCACATCCACGCAAAATCAAACACATACATACACACACTGTGAAACCCTCTTACAGACACCCACATAGCGAAATACGTATACATCCACATACATCGGACGTGTTGTGAATTACATACATAAAACCGCAGACACACACAGAAACGCAGAGTGTTTGATTTGTGCAAGAACAAGAGCTAATTGTACAATTTATTGGCAAAGAGTATGGAATGGGTCAAATACAGGTTAGAGTAATAGCCGAAGACTGGTTCTGAAGCGATGCTGCAAAAACCTTCTCTTCTAGTCAGAATAACAATGTGTGCCACGCCATTAAATCCGAGTCGTAAAACAATAAAGCGCTAATAAAATATCTCCTATTTTGGTGAATTTTGAAGTTTCAGCAAAAATTAGAGGGAGAGGAAGATAAAGAACACCAGGGTGGGTGAATGAGAGTATGAGAGGAAAAGAGGGTGTGTATGATATATGTGTGTATGTGTATGTGTGCGTGTGCGTCTGTGAGTGTGTGTATGTGTATTTACATATATATTTTTATGTAAATATATATATATAAAAATATAAGCATATACATGTATAAATACATGTATAAATATACATATATATAAATGTGTATATACATATATATACATGTATATATACTTATATACACATGTATATATATATATATATATATATATATATATA
>NC_068999.1:9423680-9424433 GCF_001194135.2 Octopus bimaculoides | reverse complement strand
ATATATATATATATATATATATATATATATATATATATATATATATATATATATATATATATATATATATATATATATATATACATATATATATATATGTGTGTTTGTGTGCGTGTGTGTGTGTGTGTGTGTGTATACATATATGTGTATATATTTGTATATCCGTTGTCTGTATAATAAAGTTAGGATATTTTAAATCCCATTTCACCATATTATTCTGTTTACAGCCAATTATGTTTATTCATATATATATATATATAAATGTGTGTGTGTGTGTGTACAGATTTATACATTAATACAATGATTTATTCGTGTATGACAATACGTTTGTATATACAAACAGAACAAACTATATTTTGTAAAGAGGAAACGTATAGAATCTGAACGACGTACAGGGGCTAAAAATAATTTACTGTTAGGAATGTGTAAAAAATAGCTGTTAGTGAATATCACATGTTGTGAAATAAAAAATGACAATACATACATATATATGTGTGTGTGTTATTTCTTTACTACCCACAAGGGGCTACACACAGAGGGGACAAACAAGGACAGACAAACGGATTAAGTCGATTATACCGATCCCAGTGCGTAACTGGTACTTATTTAATCGACCCCGAAAGGATAAAAGGCAGAGTCGACCTCGGCGGAATTTGAACTCAGAACGTAGCGGTAGACGAAATACCGCTAAGCATTTCGACCGGCGTGCTAACGTTTCTGCCAGCTCGTCGCCTTATACATACATTTATATAT
>NC_068999.1:9422400-9423460 GCF_001194135.2 Octopus bimaculoides | reverse complement strand
ATATATATATATATATATATATATATATATATATACATATACTGATGTGTTTGCGAATATTTCATTTTATATAATGCTGCTTCAGTCAGGCTGGAGTATCAGTAAGCTAAAGACATTAGAATGTGTTGTTTAGGAGCCTCCATATTCTAAAACTCGCTTATATGTACAGATATGTGTATATATAGATCTGTGTGTGTGCGTTTCGCGCATGTGAATATTTGTATCTGAGTCTACGCGTCTGTATATATACGTGTGTGTGTGTGTGTAAGTGTGTGTGAGCGCGGGTACATGTGTGTGTAGGTATGTGTGTGTATTGAAACACATAGGCCTATAGTTAGAAGTCACTCGCGAGCGAATAACAACTGTGATATAGTTTATTATTCTGGTTTGTTACTTTGAGCATAGAGTGTCTCTTGGCTTTGATAAACTTAGCCCTACTCTTCAGAGACTACATAACTACTGCAGGGAGAAGAACTCAAGGACAATGATCGTAGTCATTTTCTAATAATTACACTGTATCAACGATGCAGGGACGGTTCTGCCTTCTCTAGCAATCGAAACTAAGACCTTAGGACCGTGACTATAATACCCGGCAACGAGGTTACGCTGTCTTGCTCACATATATTCACGAAAACTTCAGAGATTTATGCATCACAGCTCACTAAATACTAAATATACGCTTCTTAAAAGCCTCAAGAGCCAACATTATATTCATTATATCAGGTAATTCGTTACTTGAAGTTTTTCCCAGTTTTGGCTTTTCAGAAATTTGTTGAGACTCCATTATAAACGAAACTTCGAAACAGGCAGTCGCGATTGATCAATTGCTTATACATAATACATACATATATACATACATACATACATACATACATACATACGTGCATGCATACATAAATCTACACATTTATATTTATATGATATATATCTACGTTTGTGTGTATTTGTGCGAGTATATGTATGTGTCTGAATATTAATGTATATGTGTATGTGTTTGTATACGTGTATGTATATGTATATGTATATGTATGTATATATATATATATATATATATATATAT
>NC_068999.1:9420774-9422233 GCF_001194135.2 Octopus bimaculoides | reverse complement strand
TATATATATACATACATATATATATATATATGTGTGTGTGTGTGTGTGTGTGTGTGTGTGTGTTTATTACATGCCACACACGAACACATACTTTACATGCCCTCACACACACAAACACACTGCGCCAACATTACTTTTCGTGTTTGCAGTGTCATCCTATTGAACTGTATTCATTCATGCACGTTGTCATGCGTGGTTACGCACATCAATACTTAATTAGACATACAGACGCGCACATATACACACGTACACGCATGCACACGCCCGCACACGCACCTTCATACACTCTTACACACCCACACAAACGTATCACAAACTACACATACACATCGCTTTTACTCAAACAAAACAGAATGCATACGTAATACTCTAAAGAAGTAGGTTGCCATTTTTATGTGTGCGTCCGTGTGTTTTTGTTTTGTTTTTTTACGAATAACCTCACTCATACGCTTGTTTATTTCTTTGATTAAATTTTCTAATTTGATTAACCAATAAAAAAAATAAAATACAAATAAACAAACGAAACAGTACTATAATGAAATAGCGCTAAGGCACTTGGCAGAAACTGAAATTGATATTTATTATTATTATTATTATTATCATTATTATTATTATTATTATTATTATTATTATTATTATTATTATTATTATTATCATTATTATTATCATTATTATTATCATCATCATCATCATCATTATCATTATTATTATTATTATTATTATTATTATTATTATTATTATTATTATTATTATTATTATTACACTTATCATTATTATTATTATTATTATTATTATTATTATTATTATTATTATTATTATTATTATTATTATCATTATTACTGATGTTGTTTTTATTGATGCTTCTGTTAGCGCTGTTTTCATTTTATTATGGTTAGTATATTCATTGATAAATTGTGGTTGCTATTTATTTTTATTTTATTTTTTTTTTGCAGTTATGCTTATGTTGTTAATATTATTTTCCTTATTAAATTTAATACAAAAGAAAACAAACAAAAAAAAACGAAATACCATCACCCCCTTGCCAGTTCTAAGCTTCATTGTCATCATCATGATAATCAACATCATCATCATCATCGCCATCACTATTGTCATCGTCATCGTCATCGTCATCGTCGTCGTCGTCGTCATCCTCAGTCATCATCGTCGTCATCATCATCCTCATCCTAGTCGTCGTCGTCGTTACCGACGGCGACTGCGGCGGCGACGGCGGCGGCGGCGCTGACATCGTCTTAGTTATTTTCATCGTTATACACCTCTTCCTCCTTCTCCTCATTCCGCTTCTTATAACCATCATCGCCATCGTCGTCATCACCCCCCCCCAGCACTGCTACCCTTAGTCAAACTCCTCACGCTCATTCACCCCACAACTCTTTCACATCATCACCATCATCATCATCATCATCATCCGCCTCATCAGCATCAGTATCAGCATCGTCAT
>NC_068999.1:9414793-9420048 GCF_001194135.2 Octopus bimaculoides | reverse complement strand
TATATATATATATATATATATATATATATATATATATATATGGGTATATAACGATAGATAGATAGATAGATAGATACATACATACATACATACATACATACATAGAAAGGAAGGACGATTGAGGTAAATTTTAGATATTTAGCATTAAAGTGACTGCTCCTCGTTGAAATTTTTCATATTTATTTGGTTCCCTCCAAATATCTTTCAATGACCTCTAGTATAGAATCGTCTCTGTATGATTTCGAATCTCATATTTTACTATCAATGAATATTTCAATCTTCATGAATACACGTCAATGAATCGCATTCTTTTAAACAGGGTGCTGCATGTTTTTCCTATAGAAAATTATTATGTTATTATCATATTTCTGACAAAGTACCATTGATATACCATTTATATACCATTTTCTTAGTGTGTCATGACTTGTTTCGATCACATATACAATTTACCTTTGTATATCCGGTTTTGAACTTCATTGTAGTCATTCGCAAATAAACCTGTTGTTTATATTCGTAAAGTTTATTGTAATATCCTTTTTATAATAGGGACGAGGCCTGAAATTTTAGGGGATAGTACTAATTGATTATATCGATCTCAGTGCAAGGCTGATACTTATCTCATTGATCACGGTATGTTGAAACGCAAAGTCACCCTCGGCGGAATTTGAACTAAAAACATGAAGACGGGCGAAATGCCGCAAAGCATTTTCTCCGGCATTTAGCAAGACTGCCAGCTCATGACTTCGAACTTTTTTAGTAATTTCAGTTTCACATTTTGGCACAAGGCTAGACCTTTCTAGGGAGAAAGTAATTCGATTATATCGAACCCGGTTATCGACTGGTACTCATTTTATTGACTCCGCAAAGAGGATAAAATGCAAAGGCAACCCCACCGGTTTTTGAACTCTAAACGTAAGGCCGGAAGAAATGCCGCTACGTACGTTTTCCCGCTTTATAAAAAGTTTTATTCTAAAACCAAATCGTAATTTGCTTCTAATGATTCCTTCCCTTATTTTGGTTCGTATTACTACTCTAGTATATCTTATTCTTGTGAAATAATCATTTCGTAACGTTAGACTGACATGTGAATACTAAATGACATATGATTGTATTAACAGTTTATAGCCGATGAAGTCAGTTCTACTTACTTCTTCACTCGATATATATGGAAACAACTTTTCATATATGCAAACTTGCATACGTTGATAAAAATTTGTAAAGCAGTTAGAATTTCGAAACAAATGTTAGTTATTTCAAGAATATACATTGTTTTATAAAACCTGAATGGTCTCATTATAATCTGGCAATTTCTCAAAGAGAGGGCTGTAGCTACGGCCTTCGCTGGACCACCTAGATTGAATAAACAATCACCGATGTTGCAAGATTCGGTTATATGAAATAGAAGCAGTAGTAGATTAAAATAGCTATGTATATATCATACTGAATAAAAACATCATGATAGGCTAGTACAATATCCATTCGGTTGTAGTATCTACCATGGATGCGCTTGTTGCATATATTGGATATAATCTAATACTGCTTTTATCGCATATAACGTATCATATCAATATCAAACAAATTTTAGTGAAAATATTTGATATCATATTTTTATACGACGGTTCTAAATAGAAGGATACTGTCCTATTGTATTTATGCTGTGACCATATCCTTATACCATGGTGACAATTTGATGTCATAGTTTGATCTGATAAGCTAAGTCGAGGATCAATGAAGCAGAAGTTAAACATCGTGTCCGGTTATTAATGGAAACCTGACATTGTCTTATTAGAAGAATAGATTATCAGATTAACGGATTTATAATACATGAGGAAACTAATACTCGCGCATACATATTTTTTGCATGAGTACAATCATTCGCAGGTGCACGCGCAGATAGAGCTACACTTACATGCATACATACTTACATATAGATATACACACATACACACATACACGTGCGTACTCACACAAATATACATACCTACATACATAAATATATGTATATGTGTGTGTGTGTGTGTGTGTGTGTGTGTGTGTATGGTTGGGGGTGCCATATAGCGAAGAAAAAACAAATGTAGAACGATATATGACTAAGTACATGACATTTGCAAATTCCAAAAGTTAATTTCTTTGGACAAACATAACTAATACTTCTCACCTGTTTCGCTTGAAGCAACAAACACCTGCGTGATTTGTAACTATCCGAAACAACTACAGCTTACAACCAATCATATGTTTCGCATGCTCTAAAAACTGGATAATTATTTAACGATCTTTCAACGCCGCTAATTATATTCAAAATTTTGGCAAGCCAATTATTCACCAGTCTTAAGACTAGACTTCTAATTATCTTCCGCACTATTATATATATATATATATATATATATATATATATATATATGTGTGTGTGTGTGTGTGTGTGTGTGTGTGTGTGTGTGTATATGTATGTATGTATGTATGTATGTATATGTATGTATATGTGTGTTTCTGTACGTGTTTGTGTGTATGTGCGCTCGCATACGTGTGTATACGTGCGTGTGTATATAGTATACTTTTGGTAGCTTGTTTTTGTATATGTAGAGTTAGACAGAAAGCGAGAATAGATCAATAGAGCAATTACATATATAAAAATAGGTGTCTAACTTGGGGAATAAGACCAGAAGCAGGGACGAAATCAATTAAATGGACCCCTGTGTTGAACTGGTGCTTATTTCATCGACCCATAAACGATGAAAGGCAAAGTTGAACTCGCCGGATTTTGAGCTCCAAACATAAAGACAAACGAAATGTTGCTATGAATTTTGCCCGGCATGCTAACGATTCCGCCCGCTCACCGCCTTAATGTATTTATAAATATTGATTTTAGATTTGGCACAAGGCCAATAATTTCGGGGGAGAAGCTAAATCGATTACATCACCCCTTTGTCAAACTGGTATTTATTTCATCGACCCAGATAGAATGAAAGGCAAAGTCGACCTCAAAGAAATTTGAACTCAGAACGAAAAGTATTTTGCCGAGGGTTTGTATTCAAATCTTAGCACAAAGCCAGCAATATTGGGGAAGAGGATTAATTGATTGCATTGATCCCTAAAAGCAATGCCCGATCTAGGCAGAATTTGAACTCAGAACGGTAAGACGGACGAAATGTCGATTTGCCCTACGTATGGAGATAGAAATATTAATATGAATATGCAACTGTATAAGGCGGTGAGTTGAGAGAATCGTTGACGTGACGGACAAAATGCTTGGCGGCGTTTCGTCCGAACTTACATTCTGAATTCAAACTGCGCCGAAATCGATTTGCTTTTCAAAGTTTCGGTGTCGTTAAAATACGTAACATTTGAACATTGGCGTTGATTTAATTGGTTTACCGAATTCCCTGAAATTTCTGGCCTTGTGCCTAAATTTGAAACTAGTATCAAGACCGGAATTATGGTGGCGCACTGTAAGAATCCTTACCGCACCGGATAAAAACCTTAGGGGCCGTTCGTTTGTCTTTCAAGCTTCACCGAGATCGACTTTGACCTTCATTCTTTCAGGGTGGCTAAAATAAGTACCAGTTAAATACTAGAGTCGATGTAACCGACTTACACTTTTCTTCGAAATTGCTAGCCTTGTGCAAAAATCTGAAATCGATATTAAGATGTGTATTGTGGTTGTTTCAAGCAAGTTCAATACTGATGTCTAATTTACGTTTAATTTTTAAATCTTATGAGCAGAAGTATGATGGACGGTGTCTCCCGCGACCGATACGCTCACGTAGGATATCTTTCATTGCTTCTTTTGAATAATATAGTGCAATGCTCAATGAAAATATCTTGATCCAATGCAAACACGCTGTAGCATATAATACGGCTTCAGAGTTATCATTTTAATAGAAAAATCAATAAAATCATTCAGACGTCAGTTCAAATTACAAGATCCATGGTTAAAATACAACGGTCCCCGCTGTAAATTGATGCCCCGTGAGGGGATGTTTACAAAATTCTTAAAGGGTCAGATACAATTTTGGCAGATGAATATCGGACGGGCTACATATCTCGAACGTCAAAGTTGTTTAGTTTTAGCGGGTTGTACCACGTGACATTTTACCTCCCCACATATATATATTGATTTGATTTGATTTGATCTAGTTTCAGCTCATGAGCTGTGACCATTCTGGGGTACCGCCATTTGGTGTTGCTACATGATTTTACTTCATTAATTCTTGTAGAAAATAATGTTTGGTGCATGAGGGAATTTGATGCCGCTGCCCTCAACTGCACTTCCTGCTGTGAAGTTGGTTCATTTGGACACTTGACGTTATCTGCTTATAAATATTGGCTTCGTGTTAGCATTACATTGGAGTAATTTGACAGGGCGGGGGGTTGTGATATAAGTTCTAGCTGCCCACACAAGAATATCAACAAATAGATATACCTGAAACGATTGCGGAAAATTTTGGCTTTAATCATAATATCACCTTTCAATTTTATATTGCAGAAATCCAACACAATGCCAAATATTATTTCAATAATAACATCTGTTTTGGGTGCATATTACGTCTGTATTACGTCTATAGTTACGTGTAAACTATTGTGCGAAATGCTTAAACAAACAATATAAGTCATTATTCCATGTGAAAAAATAGTAGTAAATGAATACTAGTATGTTTATTCTTGTAGGACCTATAGTAGAACAATCGGAAAGGTTTCGATCTTTTGTGATTTCATCAGTGGATGAATTTCTGAATTGTTCCGTAATTGCTGAAGGAATAATGGAACTTGCTGGACAGAAATGGTACGAGAAATATCAAAAAATTAAAACTCAACCACTATTTGCGATTGAGAATTGAACTTGCTTCCTAGAAGGACGCAGTTAAACCACAATGAAGCCAGTTCTTTATAAGACTTCGAGTTAGAAACAAAAGCGTTTTAGAACAATAAGGTATACAATATGTTGATGCTATAAATTCTGAAGCAGCGCAAACATGAAAGATTTCAAAAATGCAAATAAGCGCTCTTCTAACATTTTCTTTGTGTTTTGATGATGTTTGAAAAAATATTAACAATTAAGACTTAATTACTATTTATGTTTTTTCGTAATTAATAAAAAAATTAATCTGAGGGGAAATATTTGAAATAAATGAACATATATCCTAGATTTATGAACTTCTCGAATTAACCAATCAAGCGTGTCATCGTGCCTATGACTAGATTTAAACGTATGTCATTATCACAACCACACAGGTGTATATATATATATATATATATAT
>NC_068999.1:9413882-9414401 GCF_001194135.2 Octopus bimaculoides | reverse complement strand
TATATATATATATATATATATATATATATATATATGAGACATTATGTGTCTAATACACACACGTAGACACATACGTACATGCGTACGTACACATGCTTGCACACACATTCATATATATACACGTCTACACAAACATACAAACAGCTTCCTTTTACTAATTATTCTAAGGCAGCAGCAGCAACGGCAGCAGTTACTTCCGACGTACATGAGTCACTAATTATGGTTAACAACGAGAGATTAGTGATCCACGTTGCTCTTCTCTCTTTCTTACAAACTAACCGACCCGACATTTCACAGGTGGATAGTAATTAATTTGCCAATCACAGGCTCCCTTTTGTTATCTTTCACCCTTAATCTATTTGCAATTTATGCATAACGATGTAACGAGACAAATAATAATTAACATTATTATTATTATTATTATTATTATTATTATTATTATTATTATTATTATTATTATTATTATTATTATCTTTACTCATGTCATCAAAAGTCAATGTAGTTTTTCTTCGTATTATT
>NC_068999.1:9407072-9410523 GCF_001194135.2 Octopus bimaculoides | reverse complement strand
TATATATATATAAATATATATCCATACATACATACATACATTTGTACATAAGTATGTAAATAGATAGACAAACAAATAATTAATGAAAACATGACTGAAAAAAAGTGAAAGAAAACTGAGAGCAAAGCGAATGATACTAAGAGCTTCAGAGAGGGAGAGAGAGAAAGAGAGAGGGAGAGAGAGAGAGGAGAGAGAGAGAGAGAGAGAGAGAGAGAGAAAGACGTAGAGGAAAGAAAAGGGAACGATAAAAATGAAATACAGATAGAGAAATGTTTGGATTTATAAGTTTTAGGCTAAGATAGATAGAAATTCCCAACGGAAAACAAACTTGCATTGTTAAAACACAATAGGCATTGATTTGTCAAAACTGTAGTGTAAATGATCGATGCCCAAGAACTGTAAAATCTACGGCCAACGACAGTTTTCAGACCGTCTCTTTTCACAGATTATCTGACAAGATCATATGGATTTATCTTATTGGAAAGCATCGCTAGACGAAGAGAAAGTAAACGTTGTATTGTGACTTGGTTCATTGGAAGGTCGAACCAGTTTAAAAATGACACAACTATTTCTGACATATTTACAAATGACAACGAATGGCGAAGTTATTTGTAGATTTTTAAAAAATCTTCTATATATATATTTATATGCGTATTTCTATTTGTACATGAGAATGCGCGTATATATTAATGTCTGTTTTTATGTCCAGTTACAATAAAAAATGATTTTACATCCTCCGTACTTTTGTAAAGTAGAATATCATTCTTTATCAAGATTTGAATTCACAGTGAATTCGAAGTTTCGCCTAGCTATGCTATCATAAGCCTATGATGATTTTAAATTAGTATCCGACTTTATATCGTCTCTACCAAGAGACGTCTTTTTTGTTTGTTTTTTCTAAGATTTGTGGGGTTCTGTTGAATCGCAATTAGCAGTAGGGTAGCTTGTGATGGGGACGGGTTATGGAGAATGTGTTATTGATTAAATTTGGACTAAGATTATGCTCAAAATGTATTCATTTGTAATCAGGTGTGATTATCTTAGTGTGTTAATTCCAGGCCATGGAATCGAATTAAGTGGTTTATAAAACGAATTTAAAACATCTGTGTGCAGTTGTATGTGAATATATAAATATATGCATGTGTATATACACACACACACGCACACATACACACACAAACAAACATATATATATATATATATATATACATATACATATACATGTAGTGAGAATTTGCAAAAGACGAAGACGGGTGTGTAAACAACAAACAGATGTATTAGTTTAACGCTCTGGAAGTTAGGAAGTCTTTTGCGTTTCGAGCCTACGCTCTTCGACAAAAGGAACACAGAAATAAACAGAGAGAGAAAATAGAAAACGGTTTAGTGGCTAGGGATCTATCATAGCGAATGATATATATATGAATATATATATATATATATATATATATCGATATTTTACATTAGGTACACGTTCAATGGTCTTGCAACGTGCATTTATGTTAGAACGACCCATTTTTTATATTACTGACACGCAAGACGCAAAATTTATACCATCTTGAAGGCAAATATATTGTCTAAAATATAATTTCGTGCTATGGTGTTCGCAAACGAAAGAGATACTTGTTTTATTTTGCATATAAATATGCTTTAAAAATATGTAATTTTCAGTTCCCAGATAACACACCCAAAATTACATTTAATATTACAACCCGAATCCGCAGAACGTCCATAGTACGTTTCTGGAATTATTAGATTCTACACTGATTCATTTATGATGTGTTTGAAGGGAAACTTCCATGTGTACCATCTCTTTGAATTATCCCATAATTAATTATCTCTTCTGAAGATATTAATTCACCCTATCAATACATTTCAAAATATCATCAAAGCAACATAGAGGAAGCATAAAGGAAAGCATATTAGCTATACGCCGAACATTTTCACGTTCATAAACTCTTTTCGTACAAACCCGCTTGAGAGCGCTCGTATCTCTCTGATACAAATTTACCGTTAGAAAGCGATGTACATTAAAACTTTCCATAAGGATTTCAAGCAAATTTATGTTTCAAACACAAGCTTAATAATTGTCAAGGGGCCGGCAGTTTCCGAGGAGAAGGGGGAAGTCGTTCACATTGACCTCAGTGATCAACTGGTACTGATTTTATCGAACCCGAAAGGATGAAAGTCGACATCGGTGTAATTTGAACTAAGAACATAAAGACAAACAGAATACTGCAAAACGCAAGCTTAATCTCTTTCACACTAACTTGTCAAAAGTAATGCTTATTTATTGACATTGTTTTGAATTAATCGTGGATTATTCTGTAGCTTGGAGATTTTGATTGGAGTACTCTTTTACTCTTTTACTTGTTTCAATCATTTGACTGTGGCCATGTTGGAGCACCACCTTTAGTCGAGCAAATCGACCCCAGGACTTATTCTTTGTAAGCCTAGTACTTATTCTATCGGTATGTTTGCCGATCCGCTGAGTTACGGGGACGTAAACACACCACCATCAGTTGTCAAGCGATGTTGGGGGGACAAACACAGGCATACAAATACACACACACACACACACTTGCACATACATATATATACATATATACGACGGGCTTCTTTCAGTTTCCGTGTACCAAATCCACTCACAAGGCTTTGGTCGGCCCGAGGCTATAGTAGAAGACGCTTGCCAAAGGTGCCACGAAGTGGGTCTTAACCCGGAACAATGTGGTTGGTAAGAAAGCTACTTACCACACAGCCACTCCTACGCCTACTGTTAATTTTTAGAATGATATTATTATACGTTTCGTATGAGAGGCTAGATCTGGTTGATTTCAACATAAAGCTTGTAGAATATTTTGGCTGGATATGGCCGATTTAATGACGAATTTATTTTACTAAATTCTTCACTGTTTCCAAAAGTAATTGAGACAAATGTTGAGGAATGAGTGTCACCTGATATGTTGTTTCATGATTATTTTAACTGCTTTGGTTATCTACGTGGTCCTAAACATAGACACTCGCTCGACTTCCTATGCTAGATTACCTGATCAATAAATATACGTCAGCTGGTATTTTCAGATGGGGAGATTGTAGCAATGCAAATTCATGTGCGTCGCTCTATGACGCAATAGGCCACCCGTAAGAGAAATCGAACTCATGAGTTTATGATAGTGAGTCCATTACATAAACCAGTTGGCCACGTGACTACACAAACGAACAAATGTAGAAGTACACAGCCACACCTATACATACGTTACAGACACACACACACACACACTTGTATATATTTATATTTCCCAAATATAATTCCATGTGGATTGTTGGCGATTTTTTTCCCTCCATCTTCCTTTTCTCTTGAGCGTTTTATTAATACTTTGCATGTATCACGTGCTCGAGTTGTTTTTTCTTCCTTTTTTATATTAACTTTATATATATATATATATATATATAT
>NC_068999.1:9405055-9406040 GCF_001194135.2 Octopus bimaculoides | reverse complement strand
ATATATATACAGATTGATTCATACTTAGGCAATGATAAGTATACAGGTATTGCGATCGCACGATAGATAGATTGATAGCCAGACAGAAAGATGAATAGGCAAATAGCTAGAGAGAGGGGGGAAAGAGAAAAAGTAAGGCAGATAACTATAATGGTATACGCACACACACATATATATATGTATATATATATATGTATATATATCTGTGTGTGTGCATATATATATATATATATATATATATATATGCCTGCAAATCTGTATATAGTCATATTTCCTACACAATCACGCATAAATATACGGGTATGGTGTGGGAGGAGTGTGTGTGTGATTGTGTGTGTGTGTCTGCAAAGAATAGAGAGAATTACAACTTCTTAATTTCGTATCATCTGTACGATATAAAATATCAGAATTACACTTCTTTTCACAACGCTGAGTGATAAATATGAAATACTTTCAGATTAGAGACATCTTTAAAATCCAAAGAGAAAAAAGAAAAAAAAATCATATTCGAATATAACAAAAAAATGAAGAAAATATATTAAAAAACATTATAATAAAACAACACTCAATATTACAATTATATGAAAGCGAATGAGAACTTTAAAAAAAAAATTATGCTTACCTGAAAAATAGTTGCAAAAGATTAACCGCGATTTCTCCATGTTTGTCTGAAAGATATAGAAAGAATAGAAATGATTCAGTTATATGAGGAATATTTCATGCTTAAATCATATTTATATGCAGATAACAGATACAGTCATTGTGTGTAGATCTTTATGATATCATGATATATACGGTATTTCAAAAGGTTCGGTAGTAATGGAATTGAGTGTTGCCAGATAAAACCAGCAAAAAGTCGTAGAGTAACTTAAAAATTGTGGAAATTTAATAGATTAATGTTAAAAATAAAACTTTTGCTGCGAAATTACACACACAAGCACACACATATACACACACATGTATATATATATATATATATATATAT
>NC_068999.1:9401372-9404596 GCF_001194135.2 Octopus bimaculoides | reverse complement strand
TATATATATATATATATATATATATATATACACACATATATATATATATGTATGTATATAGGCATGTATATACTTAGTATATGCGTACTCATATGTATGCATGTATATGAGTGTATATGTATTTATGTGCACGTACATATGCATATGTAGAACGTATATACACAGCCACAACTACCCAAAGACACATTACACAAATACAAACACACACACACACACGTACACACACATACACACACACACACACACATATATATATATATATATATATATATATAGCGAGAGAGAGAGAGAGACAGAGAGAGAGAACGATAAAGTGGAAGTAAGGATATATGTTATGCATATATATACGGGTGTATGCATGCGCATGCGTCATTTTCCCTTGACAGCCTTGTTTAAAAATTGCAACTCATGAAGCTATATGGACTTGAATCCCATTTTTTGCTTGAGTGCCAAATAAATTCTAAATATGAATTTCTTATTGTATCAAATTGTACGCCTCTTCTTTTACCTACAAGTATATATACGCATTGAAGCATGTGTGTTTACATTCTATACATACATACATGCATATATATATATATATATATATAGATATATAGATATATGTATGGTATATAAACATGGTATATGTTTTTATTTTTCATTCCCTTCGTAATTGCCCTTAACTGTGGTTTGGACTTTTGACTGTTCTTTCTAGTATGTAAGGCGACCTGTTAAGGCTCGCCTCTTTGTGTTTAAATGTAAACTAATTTTTATATTGAAAATATGTCTATTGACTTTTTATACATACTAGGCCACTGGTTGAAAAATTCATTATTCAATACTTTTATTATTTAGAGCGTTCATATTTTCATCAGTTTTTCTTGATAACTCTACCTCACCAAGGAACACTTCTTTTACAACTACTCCGTGAAAAAAAACTGACCTCATATTTAGGAAACCAACACCATATGGTGTCTACAACTGATCTTCTTTATTTAATATCCCACACGTTCATATCCAAACAGAGGTCCACCACAGATAAAACTTTCACGCTATATACTCTTCTATTGCAGAAAACACTTTTACCAGACTATGCACCATCATTATTTACTGAATGCTTCTGAGACACACACATATATGTACGTACGCGTATTAATTTTGCTCCAGCTAATTTTTCATCATCCTTACCTATTATTATGATGAATATGAACAAAAATGAAACGCCAATTGCGTATCTTTCCCTTGTGAGATTAACACATGAGCTTTCATTTTGCTATTGGGTGTCTTTTTGTCGTTCATAAATTATCTCCTGGATTTTTAACCCCACTTGGGAAGATTGGAATCCCTGGATACTTGGGTACTGGATTTCTTAACGAGCCTCTTGTCAGTTTAATAGAGAACACTATTTGATCACATATTTTTCTAAATTCGCTTCACAAAGCCAGTAAATGACCGATAAATGAATACGAAAATGTGACCTACCTTCAAGCTAATAGATTCATTATTAATGCAGCTGAACGTCCATATTCGCTATTACGTAGTTTAACGATAGTATATACAACGAAAACACAAGCGACGTAATCGTTGAAAGTCGACTATCTATAGGAGTATCGTGTAAGTTTACGTAATTTCAACAATAGTTAATATAAATTCATAAGCATTAATATTCAACTAATGCGATTAATATACATTCTACTACACTGATGAAGACTATGAGAAATTGTTTCTTCTTTAGAATAACCAGCAAATAATTCCGAATCGTTCATCATAGTTACGTAGTAAAAGATTTTATCATTAACCAAGAAATCTTCACCAATATTCTTCACTATTGTAACAATCACTGCCATGCTATTTGCCTCCATCATGCATTTAACACAGCAATTTTCACATCATTACCACAGCTATCATTTAACGAGAAAAACAAAATTTATAAGAGGAATGAAGATAAAAAAAAATGCTGGACACTATCATGGGATACCATACTGTGCCATCGGGGTGTTATCATAATATATTAAATCCTATTGTCATCGCTGCCTTCATTAGCACAGGAAACTGTCATCATCATCGTCATCATCATCATCATCATCATCATCGCTGTTGTCGTTGTCGATGTGGCCTCTAACATTAGTGTGATCACACCTACTAACAATAGCTGTATTAAATAAAACAGTTACTCACACAATCATACGCGCACACAAATACACATAAACACACACATACACACTCATATATATATATATATATATATACATATACATATATGCACCAAAATATAAATATATATACGTATGTATATATACTTCCATATATATATATCAATAAAAGTAGTCACATACAACATATATGTGCATCTGTGCGTGTGTGTGTGGTGTGTGTGCCTATATATATATATATATATATGTGTGTGTGTGTGTGTGTGTGTGTGTGTGTGTGTGTGTGTGTGTGTTTACATATACACAAAAGCACACACATACAATTGCGGTGTATGTGCATATATATATATATATACAAACATACACACTCACACACACACACACACATATATGCACGTACCTACACCAATCCTCTCATGTCCACATTCACTTCAATCCACACATTTACACCGTCACTTCCGCAGAAAATTAGAAAATTGTTATCACAAGACAAAATCAGTTTTAATACGACAAACAAAAAAATCATCTAGACAATGAAATTAACTGTATCTCGCTATATCTAACTGATACATACATTCTCCAGTGCCAAACAAATGCATTCAATACATATACACATGTATAGATACATTAATATGTACATATATACATACATAATACATGTATGAGTGCGCGTGCTTGAATGCTTGTATAGACATCAACATACGTATAACCATATATGTGTGTGTCTGTATGTGTATGTGTGCGTGTGGACAGATATATAAATATATGCATATATATTAGTATACACACATACACATGCATTCACACAGACATGCATTCACACACGCACACAAATCCACACAGGCATTGTATAACTGATTTCCGAATGCATCTGATTATTTATTTGTATACATAGACATGCCAGGCAGTTATACGGAGTACGGAATGAGAAAGAATGAGTGACGTTTCTTTCACAATGTATGTCGATGTGATGCGGTTTATATTTGAACGAAATTGTTTCTCCGACTCGCACGTTTATATACACATAATAACACACATACACACACACACACACACACACACACACACACACACACACACACACACACA
>NC_068999.1:9394672-9396199 GCF_001194135.2 Octopus bimaculoides | reverse complement strand
TATATATATATATATATATATTACTTTGGTAAGCAAAAGGGAAGAAGAGTCTATTAATTTTGTTTCTTGAGCATATAATCTCTATTCCTAAACCGATTGTGTGGGGAGCGCGTGCGTGGCTTAATGGTTACGGTGTTTGACCGACGATAGTAAGATTATGGTTTCGATACTTGAACTGGGCGATGCGGTATGTTCTTGTGTAAAACACTTCATTTTCGGTTCCTCAATATATATATAATTCAAAAAACTCACATATACATGGTTCTCTCTATGCATGAGTATAAACACACAAACACAGGGATCTATGCATATTTGCATTTGTTGTCTGTCTGTATATATGTGTGTGCGTGTTTGTGTGCATGCACACATATATATATATATATATATATATATATATATATGTGTGTGTAGGTGTATGTATATATATATATATGTGTGAGTGTGTGTGTGTGTGTATGTAATATATATATATATATATATATATATATATATATAATGTAAATGTTTCTGCATTTATATTTCGGGGTGGTCATATTTTATAAATATTTACATTATCTCTCTCTCTCTTTCTTTCTCCGTCCCTCTCACTATTTCTCTCTATCTGTATACATATGCGTGTGTGTGCCTGTTACATAAATATGTATGAATACAGGTATTTATATACGTGTCTATATATGTATCTGTATGTATGTGTGCGTGTCTGTGTGTGTGTCTATGTATGCGTGTCTGTCTCTTGGTATGTTTGTATGCACATTTCATGCATATGTGGCTGCCACTCTATTTTCGTCTCCCACATTGAACTCACAAAGCAGTCTTCACTGCCAGGCTATAGCCGTTATAAATCACTTGCTAAGCGAGATGTCGCAGAGCGAAGTCAACCCCGGAAGCACGTGACTACAACGCGACGTGATCAACAACACGGCGATACCTGCGCGCTTCAACATCTATAGGTTGTCGTCTGCAGGAAAATCGCCGACGGGGCAGGAATTTCCATAGAATATTTATCATAAAAATTCGTCACTAAAGTATATGAAATATATAAATCTCGTGATCAATAGATTTACAAAAGAATAGAATACAGTGAAATATTAGATTTTGCAAAAATTCTTTAAATTTCGCTTCTAATTTTGAATTTAAAAGTTAGTTGGCACTTCAAACAAATCTATTTTGGGGTAAATGTTCTCTTGAGGTTTGTTAGACTTGTTCTCTATTATTGATTAACAACTCTAAATGAATATACAATGGAGCATGAAAATCACAAGAACACGTGAAGTAACGAAGATTTCAAGCAAAATTTTTAATTTAAAAACGGCTAAATGAATTAATTTCTTCCACCGTCTCCATCTTACAATCCTTTTCTCTCTCTAGCTCTATAACTATCTATCTATCTCTTTACTTTCTCTCTATAAATATATATATATATCGATACATATGCATATATACGCCTCTCGCTTCTCTCTTTGTATCTCTCTGTCTCTCTCTCTCCCTCTCTCTCTCTCTCTCTCTCTCTCTCTCTCTCTCTCTCTC
>NC_068999.1:9391831-9392627 GCF_001194135.2 Octopus bimaculoides | reverse complement strand
TATATATATATATATATATATATATATATATATATATATATGTATGTATGTGCATGTGTGTGTGTACGTGTATTTAATCTACGAGAGCAAACTTAAAACTTGAAGGGCGAAAATTTCGGGCATGACAAATGTAAAACTACACAATTACACACCCACATATACTCACAGACTCCTACATATGCATACACAGACACACTCACGCACACTCACAAGCATATATATACATATACATATATAAATGCATATGCACAACTACACGTACATATATGCATATATATGCATACATTTATATGCATGCATTTGCACATATATAAATATATATATATATATACATAAATTTACATTTATGCTTGACAAAAACGATACATATTATTGCACACACACACACACACCTCATATACCTTCGAACTCCCAATTCATATTAAAGTTGTTTGACGATGCGTTGTTTTCTCACAGTTCCATACTAAAGTGCAGTTTTTGACAACAACTTGTCATTAATATATGATTGCCGTGTCTTTGTGAAATGCGTGAAGCGAATAAAACTCGACCTCATTGCAGCGGAAACAACTCCATCTTCTAACGTTATTCGACTGTCAGTCACGGATGCTCTTTCTCTGAGTAGTTTTACTTTTACTAACGTTTTATGAAATGCTCCATATATTAAGTCACGATTATCCAGAAAATGATAAACTAAAAGTTCACTTGTAAGCTAGCAGATTCAAACAGCTTCCGTTCATCGTGTACATATTTGCTTCTACTGATGTGTTTGTATGTATCTATGTATATAATATATATA
>NC_068999.1:9390663-9391445 GCF_001194135.2 Octopus bimaculoides | reverse complement strand
ATCTATATATATCCATATACATGTATATATATGCATGTATATACAGAAACACACACACACTAGATAGATAGATAGATAGATAGATAGATAGATAGATAGATAGATGTACGCAAGTAAGTATATATGTCGGAGAGTTATTCTTTTAAATGCTTTGTTTTAAAAACACGACTGTGTTCTAGATTTACCTTTTTTACCAAATGTTTTTTCGTCTCTTCATTTTTCAGGGTTATTTCGAACAAAAAATTAATAAAGTTCCAACGTCATTGACATTGCCAGACTACCACAGTGTTCGATAGAGGATGATTTGTTGTTGGTGGTTATTGCTACACTGTTATAAAATACATTTCAAAATAGATATTGATGATGGAATGACAAACTAAAGGGTAGAATTCTAAACAAACAGTGAGATGTAAAATTATCTCAAACTTAAAGGGAACATTAGGGTACCTTCATTTATGACGACTATCTATAGATAGTCTTAACAGTGTTAAGAATAACTCCGACACGAATTAATGGTCTTTCGTACCCTAAAATAGCTTCAATACACTATAGCGTTTTTTTTTTTTGTGGCAAGGGTTAAATAATGAGAAATCCAGAAACGTTCATTTGCTGTTCAAAATAATCTATGCATGCTTATATATTTCATATACATATGCGTATACATACACACGTACATACATATATACATATATGAATGGATACATATATACATATATATATATATATATATATATATATATATATATGTAAATATCTAAATGTATATATGTATATATATGTAT
>NC_068999.1:9383321-9388321 GCF_001194135.2 Octopus bimaculoides | reverse complement strand
AACAAAATTAAATGGATTTCAATTATATCCGAAAGGCCTCTTCTTATTCAGGTATATCAGTGCATATTTCCGCCTGTTAAGGACGGGTGCGTCTTGGATTTCTAGAAAATAAGGCGCAGGTGAAGCTGTGTGGTAAGAAGCTCGCTTCCCAATCATAACACTTGCCCAAGGTGACTGTGTCACCTTGGGCAAGTGTCTTCTACTATAGCCTCGGGCCGACCTAAGCCTTGTGAGTGGATTTGGCAGACGGAAATTAAAAGAAGCCCGTCGTATATATGTATATGTATATATATATATATGTGTGTGTATGTGTTTGTGCGTCTGTGTTTGTCCCCCCAACATCGCTTGTGAAAGCGAATTGATGGAAGTCAAAGTAAATTTCGATGGGATTTGAGATCAGAACCTAAAATCAGGAGAAATGCCGCTAAGCATTTTCTTCGGCGTGCAAACGTTTCTGCTGGCTCGCTGCCTTAACAATGACAACAACAATAATAACAGCAGTAGCAGAGATCTACATTTCTGAGAAAGAAATGCTGAACGTAGTGCCATCAATTGTAACTTCTAAATTGAACTTAAGGTGTCAATATCCAGGTGAAACAGTTCAAGTGTGTATTACATGTTATTTGTACAACGTGCAAGACGCATTTTGTCTCCTTCCGAAGTATTAGTAGACATAAAACATGTAGAACAATAGCGATATAGGTTAATGCAGTGTTTGCTCACACCGAAATCTAACTCTCCTGGGTGGCGTTACATTATAAATATGTGAGAATTATTTAAGACGACGAAAAAGTACAGTGATTCACTAAAATAATTACTATTAACATGTCGAGTATAAGATGGCATGGGTTCGTGATTAAGAGGCGTGTTTGGGAAACATGCCGTGTCGAGTTCTGTTCCACTGCGCGGTATTTTGGGCCAGCGTTTTCTAATATGGCTCCTGGACAACCAACGCATCTTGAGGAACTTTGGTAGACGAAAATTGCGTGCAAGACTGTATTGTGTGTGTGTGTATGTGTGTGCATGTATGTGTGTGTGTATTTTTTGTTTGTCCTCTCACCGTTTGGGTATTTGAGTTGGCTTAATCATTTCGCCGTAACTTTGCGTTCCAGCAAGGAGACTGAGAGAAAAAGCACTACACGACTGAATATAAGAACTGGCGGTGATTTCTTGGAGGTTTGGTCAAAGATTGGATTTCGTGCCCCAGCATGGCCATAGTCGAATGATTGAAAAAATTAAATGCTAAAAGGTATTGGTCTCTAGCACCACCTATTGGTACCGTCACCATCATCATCATCATCATCATCATCATCATCATCATCATATTCAGTTTTATAACAACAACCCCGACATCCGTTGTAACCGTCATCGATATTACAGTCGTCGTTAGAGCGGCGAGCTGGCAGAGTCGTTAACACGCCGTCGCTGCGTTCTGAGTTCAAATTCCGCCGCATCGACTATGCTAATCATCCTTCTGGGGTCGATAAAATAAGTAGCAGTTGAACTCTATGCTCTCGATTGTATTGATTAACCCCCCTCGTTTGAAATAGTTGACATTGTACCAAAAATTTGTAGTCCCTGTTGACAAATATTGATCTTGTAATATTTGGGAGTTATGTATTATGCAGCACATCTGAGGGAAATCCTAGCTGTCTGTACATTTAGAATGATATGTAGTGCTATGATTGTATTACATAATCCATAGATGCAAAATATCTGAGTAAATATCATTAATACTCTGTGCCGATATGTAATATTGAAGGGTAATACAAATAAAACTAAGATTAAGGAACCAGTATAATATAAGATGCATACCGGTTTTCGGTATTATTTCAGTAGCTTTACCCTCCACACCAAACAAATAATTTACACTTAGTTACACGAAACGAATTACGCTATACTTGTATTATTTAAACGGGTCTCCTGTATTTTATCGTATATAATTGGGTATATGTAAAGAGGTTTGAAGCTGAATGCTACTGAAACAATTGTAACTGGTACTGAAATTATGTTCTACTGATTTAGTCATTTTCGTGATCTAATTTACTCTGCAATGTTAAAGCATACTAAGTTGAGTATGAGCGTAATCAAGCATTTTTTCTCTTCTTTATTTTTTGGGGGGCGGGGGGAAATGTCTAAGGCTGCTCGGGAAATGGAAATTTAGACTAATTAGCTTAATTGCTCTTAATAATCTACTGAAAACCATTTGGAATAAATTGCTGATATCAGGTAGAAAGATATAACTGTTGTGGAGCATTTCCCTACAAGATCTTCTCTTCCTTTCTTTCTTTCTATTTTTTTCTTCTTTTTTTTGGGGGGAAGTTATACAAAAATTCATTTAGGTATTATATAAACCGATAACGATAGCAAAAAAAATATCTGACACAGAATTTAATATTATCGACGGGTTGCCACAAATGGCCGAAAGACGATGATTGCAGCCAGTAACAGAATAATGAAAGAACTTTAAAATATTATTTTGTTTTCCTTTCTTTAGGTTTATGCAAATGTCCTTCTCTATAACCTCGGACCGACCAAAGCGTTGTGAGTGAATTTGATAGATGGTGTGTGTGTGTGTGTGTGTGTGTGTGTGTGTGTGTGTGTGTGTGTGTGTGTGTGTGTGTGTGATTAGAAGAAAAAAGGGGATGTACAATTCTGGCAGATATCAATAAAGCACTCAGTATTCAAAGAACTTAGTTACCAATGTTCGACAAGTAGATAGCAGTAAACGTAAGTAGATTACAGGTCCCAGAGAAATCCTCATGCATGACCGGTAAATATATGTGTATGTGTGTATCAGTGTACGTCTTCGTGTCTATCTTTGTCCCCGACCACAGCTTGACAACTTGTGCTGCTGTGTTTACCAGCCCTGAAAGCTAGCGGTTCGACAAAATAGACCGGTAGAAGAAGAACTAGGCTTTAAAAATAAACCGTGGAGTATTTGTTCGGCTAAAACACGTTCAATGCGATGCCCCAGCATGGCTGCAATCAAATGACGGAAAACGAATGTAAAATGGTATCATTACGAGCATTTCAAAGTGTCGAACAGACATTAATTATGACATTGATTAAAATAATATTCTCGTACAACGTAACTTCACTTCATTCCAAAATGAAAATTTAGAAATTGAGATTATTACTTATTTTTATGTTAAGGTGTTAGGACCTGGTCAGATCAAAATTATGTATTTGTTGGTAATCTTGTATTGTATTGCGTTGGTACTCCGTCGCTTATGACGTCGGGGGTTCCAGTTGATCCGATCAACGGAACAGCCTGCTCGTGAAATTAATGTACAAGTGGCTGAACACTCCACAGACACGTGTACCCTTAACGTAGTTCACGGGGATATTCAGCGTGACACAGTGTGACAAGGTTGGCCCTTTGAATTACAGGTACAACAGAAACAGGAAGTAAGAGTGAGAGAAAGTTGTGGTGAAAGAGTACAGCAGGGTTTGCTACCATCCCCTGCCGGAGCCTCGTGGAGCTTTAGGTGTTTTCGCTCAATAAACACTCACAACGCCCGGACTTGAAACCGAAACCACGATCCTACGACCGCGAGTCCGCTTCCCTAACCACTGGGCCATTGCGCCTTGTCTGGTAATCTTGTATACCATTATTAATAAGATCTTCATCGAGGAAAGCATCAATATCATTCATAAGTCCCACGTTGATGAGTGGAAGATGGCTTGATATCATGACAAACCGCAAAAACTTACCGATGTACGTGCGCAAATGAACTCAGCTAAGCGTTAGCCACAACCCATCAAACCTCTCATAGGATCCGGGCCATTTTAAGGGTTTTCAAGTTAGATTTATTGGCACTTTTCAAAAGTCTACGGTTGTCTATACCCATCAAACAGACTGAATTTGTCTTCCTTGATCTAAAGACACTTGGTCAGTGGACGCTCAGGATAAGTGTGTGTATCTCCCATGTCTGTATAGGCATTTGAGTCAGTTTTAGCTTTAAAACTTCAAATATTTCTACAATTTTTGTTCCATTATTGAAAAATACACATGTTTCATATTCTGATGTTAGGATCATCATAAGAATTCGACACGTATGTTAGGATCATCATAGCGTGATGAACATTAATTTTCATTTAAATCTTCCCTTAAGCAAGATGCTTTTGCTCAGCTTTTGCATCGTAGTTCAAACCGTTAAACAACAATCGAAAAACCTATAGAACCAGATAATATTTCAAAAAAAGGCACCATATTAGATCATATAATCCATCATAGATAATCTAATCTTAAGAAGAAAAAGAAGGGGAGCGCAGAGGAACGCATGAGTTGATTCTTATCACGATACGCTTATTCAATCAGGGCCAAACTGGGAACTCAACAACAAAAGTAAAAATAACAATACCAACAATAAGAACAACGTCCGTCAACGGGAACAATAATGACAGCAACGCCAACGACAATAACGACAGCATCAGAAATAGCCATTAGCGGTTTGATTAATAAATGTATCAGAAATATTCTGATTATTAAGAAATGGATCCGCTGTGATTAAGAAATAGATTTGGTATATTGGAAGAAAGCAAAGTTGACCTTCGCTTGTGGAAAAGACATAAAGGAACTTATCACACGTGCTAGATAAAACCCTCTGCAATATGATAAGTTAAGATTAAGGAGCAGTAAGAAGAGGGCCTATGAGGAGGACTTGCTGTTAATGTTGTTGCTGCTGCAGCTGTTATTGTTGTTGTTGCAGGTAGTAGTAGTAGTAGTAGTAGTAGTAGTAGTAGTAGTAGTAGTAGTAGTAGTAGTGCTAGTAGTAGTAGTAGTAGTAGTAGTAGTAGTCGTAGTAGTACTGTAGGGAGATAGAGGAATTCTTGGTTGTAGACAAAGGCCGATATGAAAGTGAAAGCTTCAAAGAGATATTTACAGCGATATCAATATTCAAATAAACAAATATAGAGACACACGCATATGCACACACACACACACACACACACATACACACACACACACACACACACACACACACACACACACA
>NC_068999.1:9378845-9381345 GCF_001194135.2 Octopus bimaculoides | reverse complement strand
GTGTGTACATATGCATATCGATTTACCTAGCATTATATCTGTGTATATATACATATATATCTGTGTGTGTGTGTGTATGTGTGTGTGTGTGTTTGTGTGTGTGTGTGTGTGTGTTTGTGTGTGTGTGTGTGTGTGTGTGTGTGTGTGTGTGTGTGTGTGTGTGTGTGTGTGTGTGTGTGTGTGTGTGTGTGTGTGTGTGTGTCTATACATTTATGTATGTATATAACATGTATATATGCATAAATGTATATTCTTGTTTCTTTCACTTCACTTTCGGAAATAAAATTTTACAAAGAAGATCGTCTCCCTTGCGATGCGATGGAAATGGAATCGACACGTATTCCATATCAATCTTACAAAGCTACAAAAGAATTTTTAAACGAACGGCGGTGAATCTTTGCGTTGCATTTTGTTTGTCATAAAGGTACAAAGTTGAATGAGCACATCGATCTACCTGCTTGTACATCGGAGAATGTGTTCAATCAATCGCTGGAAATGTCTGTAATTAAACATCTCCGCATAACACCACAACTTCAAATGACCTAAGACATAGTTAAATACATTAAGACAAATATAGACTATCTATTATCTCACTTGTGATGTACAGTGTTCTCGTCTTCCACGGGATTTTTTTTTGGTAAGAACATTGACAAAATGACTATGAGATTAGAAAGGGACACGCTGTAGGAAAAACAAATATGTGTGTCTATTATGATTATGAAGATGATGATAATGATGACGATGATGACGATGATGATGGTGATGACGATGATGATGATGATGATGATGTCGACAATGACGATAATGATGATAATAATTATGATGATGATAATGACGATGACGATGTTGATGATGATGACGATGATAATGATAGAGATGATAATGTTGATGATGATAATGAGGAAGAGGAGGAAGTTGATGGGGATGATAAGGATGATGATGATGATGATGATGATGACGATAATGGTGATGACGACGATGATTGTGATGATGATGATGATGATGATGATGATGATGATGGTGATGATGAATACGATGTCGACGATGATGTTGATCGTGATGACGACGACGATGATGACGATGGCGATGACGATAATGATGAAGTTGATGGTAATGATGATGATGATGATGACAACGACGACGACGACGAAGTGGAGGAACAGTAAGGGGGTGTGAACAAGTCGATACAGGTAATGGTAAAGGAGATGATGAGAATAGTGGGCGAAGTGATTACGACGAAGAGGGGGAGTAGAGGAGGTCGTTGATGATGATGATGATGACGATGATGATGACGATGATATTGATAATCTAGCTGATGTAGATGACGATCTATTTCCATTTTCATTTTGTGACGTGGTCACTACGTATGCAGCACAATTTATTCGGGAAGACAATATTTTAAATAAATGCATGGAGACATTAAATTTAATAATAATGTTAATGATAATAATAATGATAATAATAATAATAATAATAATAATAATAATAATAATAATAATAATAATAATAATAATATAATAATAATGATGATGATGATGATGATGATGATAAATATATTAATAATCATTGTTATATTTATTATTATCACAACCATAATGATAATAATAATAATAATGATAATAATAATAATAATAATAATAATAATAATAATAATAATAATAATAATAATAATAATAATAATAATAATAATAATAATAGTAATAATAGTAATAATAACAACAATGACAATGATGATGATGATGATGATGATGATGATGATGATGATGATAGTGTTAATAATAATATCAAGTACACCGTCAACAATAACAGACAAAATTGCATTATCATTATTATTATTATTATTATTATTATTATTATTATTATTATTATTATTATTATTATTATTATTATTATCATTATTATCAGTATTGCTGTTGTTGCTGTTGTTATTATTAGAATGAAGCGATGGGGAGCGGCTAAAATGACGTGAAAAAAAAATTGATGCGGTTAAAAAAAATAAAAAACTATGAGAGAAAGACAAAATAACAGAAAGATTAGCAAAGTCTAAAACGAAGATACCACAAGAGTGTCACCAATTTCAGGACCTTTCCAAAACCGGATATTGGTTTTGAGCGTTCGAGTCGTTGCTGTTTCCTCTTGTCTGTTGATAAGCGCATGTTCTTAAGAGCGTCCATTAAGCTCCATTCAGTACAAAGTAGTGTGAGCTTAGAAAAATCTGCATTAACGCAAGTAGATAGTTGGTGGAAGATGGAAGTACAAAAATATTGAAGACAATAGCATATCTGATTTTAATGCAAGCTATTACTCTTCCATATTAAAACGAAGTATGCACGAACGAAATATGCAGAAACACTAACACACACATACACAGACATAAATACACATAGGCATATGCGCACAAATAAATGTACGTGTATTCATATGCGCACACGTGGGTATATTACAATCCTATATCTATATAAGTATATATACTTATATATATATATATATATATATATAT
>NC_068999.1:9374452-9378242 GCF_001194135.2 Octopus bimaculoides | reverse complement strand
TATATATATGCATATATGCACACACATTTATGATTTGTACTTTTACATATATATCGCAATTATAATGAAAATATTTCCTTTGTGCAAAGCGATTAACAAGAGGACTCTGTAAAATCGAAAATATTTTATTTAGTAATATAACACAATGATATATGACTTCATCTAACACCGAAAGTTTCTTGAATATAATGTGAAGTTACACAATATATTTTGTAATGTGTCCAGACACGATCGTGTTTCCAGCAGCCAGTAGCTTCAAAGAAGTCTATATAGACATGGAGCCTTCATCAGCGGGATTGCAGAGAGGAACTGGTGCGTCTTGTAGCTGTAATGTACAACATATAGTAAAGAACGATCGTTCATAATAATAAAATATCAATGATGCAAAGACACTGATTATGCATTGTACAAGACTGGTGAGGATGTCCTAATGTCCGTAAGTGCCATTGAGAAATGGCTTTTAAACAAAGTTGAAGTGGAGGATCCTAATAATTGTACGAATATTTTCACATTCAGTTTGTTTTCTGTATTAAAGTGAATGTTTAGGTAATTTGAAAAGCATTAATGTGCAAGTAATTCTGATATTTGATATTTCGATTCGTAATAGAGCGGTTAGCTGGCAGAGACGTTAGCACGGCGGGCAAAATTCTTAGCGGTATTTCGTCCGAATTCACGTTCAGAGTTCAAATGCCACGAAGGTCAACTTTGCTTTTCATCATTTAAGTGGTCGATAAATTAAGTACCAGTTGAGCACTGTGGTCAAGGTAAATGACTCATCCACCTTCCCCAGAATGGTTGGCCTTGTGCCAAAATTACATATCTGTATTTCGATTCGACCATCCATAGCTTCCATTTTATACCACACTATGCCATTCGATAGACATCCAAGAAATATTTTGTTAACATATATAGTCGTAAGCCACGCATGTTATATATCTAGCGTTCTTTTCTCATTTATATTAGGTTCTAGTCCAGAATTATAAAATCATACTTGATAGCCGGCTCTTGAACAATTTTAAACGACAAGATTAGTGTACCGTATGCAATGTTTTTACTATTTCTTTTTCATGCGTATGGAATCATATGCACTGACGCCCTCTCGACAACCATAAAACTTTGATCCAGCAGCGCATTAAGCTGGTAGACTAGTTTCAGCAGAGTGGACCCGAGAAACTAAAAATAAGGTGCTCTGCTCGGGTCCAAAACATGCAGCACGGCCAAGGAAACAAAATGGAAAATATTCATATCCCTCTGGTGAAGATACTACCCTTTGTGTTTTACTTTCAGCTAGGCAAAAGTGGCTATAATCTGCAGAAATCTACAACTGCTATTTTTAGGCCTTTTCGCATAATTCCAGTTAGTTCGAGGCAATTGGTTCTGACAGACCAAAATTCTTTAGCGCAAATCTCAGGTGAAATCGTTGTCACACGTAAAAATGGAAGGGCTTTATATTACTAATACAATCATTAATCAAACTTAAAAATTGATAAAGAAAGAGAGAGAAAGAATAGAGAAAAGAAGAGAGAAAAGAGAGAGAAGGATAAAGAGAAAGAGAAATCGACACAACTGCTGGACTTTTAATTTATATATTGACCGTTACTTCGGGAAAATTTGAAACGAAACGAAAATCGCAGTGTATTTTAGTCGATCTTTCCTAAGGAGTGAAAGAATTTGCTAAATCACAGCCGTGTGCTGATATACAGAGAAAAGTCTGAAATATTCGCCGAGCTTGCTTTAATCAAAAATGGTTATGAGATATGTTGTAAGAAATTTCTAAGTAACGGCTGGACGATGAAAGAAGAAAATATATAAAGTGATACAAAAGCACAAAGAACGATGTGAGATATAATGTCAAGGACGAGATGTAGTAGGGAGGAATAGCCACAAAATGACGTCAGCAGGATACATACGTCACGGAAAAAAAATAATGAGGACTATAGACAATTTCTAGAACTTAAGTAAGTATTACTATAACCTCAGGCCGACCAAAACCTAGTGAGTGGATTTGGTAGACGGAAACTGAAAGGAGCGCGTGCGTATGTGTGTATGTGTGAATATATATTTGTAAACGTAAAGTGTATATGCATATATATACATGTAAAAATGAAAAGAAAATGAGTAATACATTTTGTTGGGTAATTAAAAGATTAAAATTATTCGGCATTTACAATGACGATGGAATGGTGATCATAAAATGGTTTAGCTGAATTTCATTACATCTTCGCCAAAATCATTCAAAATCAAAAAGTAAATTCAAAGTAAGGTTTACCATTTAAATAATTCTGGCTTTTAATCAATCGATGGATACTTTTAATCACGAAAGTTGTATTGTTTGTGTCCATATATTTGTATCGTAGCGAGCGTTTGAAACAGCAAGGCAGTCGGACGGAATAACAAACAAAAGTACATGGAGAGGCATCAGCGAGAGAAGTGAAAGAGAGAGAGGGGGGGCTAGGGGTGGTAAAGTAAGATAGAGAGAGGAGAAAAACAGAAGTAGGCGAGGGGAGGCATAAAGAATGCTACAGAAACGGTGGTGGTGGTGGTAGTAGTAGGGGAATCTAATCACATTCAGAGTTGAGAAGCAAAGAGAGAATGGTACCCCACAGAGAGTTTAGTTAAAAAAGTATGTGAATTACAATTTGATGGAAAAAATGTTAGAAATTAATACACAAACACACACGCACAAACAATTCACATATATGTATATAACACTACATATGTTCATATAACCATATACACACATACACATATGCCTATATATGCGTATTGATACGTATATATTTATACAAGTACTTATATATACATATATGCATGTATGTATGTATGTATGTATGCTTGCAGGTAGGTAGGTAGGTAGGTAGGTAGGTAGGTAGGTAGGTAGGTAGGTAGGTAGGTAGGTATAAATATATATAGTCATACAGAGAGAAATATGTATAGAAATATATAAATTTCATATACACATTTTTAATGTAAACATATTTTTATATACTTATCCAAATGTACTTCTGTATTTACAGAAAATATATATATGTATATGTAAATGTATGTGTGTGTATGGGTATGTGTGTATGGGTATGTGTGTATGTATGTGTGTATGTATGTATGTATGTATATAAATATGCACCGAGAAATTTGTAGAAGAATTATTTAGAAAGACGTTACAAAATGAGAGAAGTACAGTTATTTCGAGAGGGGGTTCCTTCACTGTTCTGATAGACACCTAGTCGGAGATAGTGGAAAGGGGATTGTATAAATAATAAAGAAACTGCCTGCCGTATACATCAGAAAGACCTGCAACGTTTGATCTACTGGTTACCTGCGTCTTTAATTGGCGGGAAACTCTTGCTTCCCTCAAGCAGCGGTTTTTCCTCCTCCACAGCAGGAAAACACCAGGAAATTGTACCGTGGATACCAGCTCACATCTTCCTTATTTTTTTTTGCATGTTTTGTTATTATTTACTTTTAACTATTATCTTTTAGGGGGGAAGCTATTGTTTGCTTCCAATATTTTTTGTGCATGTAAAAAGTATAAAAACAAATATAGTTATGATGAGATTTTTTTCTTACCATTCTCTCTCAAAACATCTAAAAATAAATATATATATTCATATATATTTCAATACACACGCACATATTTTCATATACATAGATTCTATGTGATTCTATGTGTATGTGTGTGTCTCTGTACATACTTATATACGTATATATGTATGAATGTATCTATTTATAAATGTGAACATACGTTAGTGTGCGTGCGATTTTGAGTGTAACTCATATATATATATATATA
>NC_068999.1:9370545-9372747 GCF_001194135.2 Octopus bimaculoides | reverse complement strand
ATATATATAAATAAAACAGTATTAATAAAACAGGAGATGAAATGTTTTTAATAGATACAACACATGTTTCGGCCAGTTCTGGGTCTCTTTAGGGACATCAACATTTGAATTTTTCGCGTTTCGATAATTTTTCTCTGACTTAACTCATTCTCGAATTTGATGGACATGCATCGGTACGTAAGCCGACTCAAGAAATCTCTAGGGAGACTTTTTATTGATGTACCTGAAGAGACACCAAACGTGTCGAAACATGTATTGTACCCAATAAAGTCTATTACACATTCCATCTCCTATTTCATCAATACTGTTACCCCAACTGACCCTACGAAGTTCCTGCAATAAATCTACAGATAACAACAGGTCAATTGGCCCCTACACAATTTTATATGGAAAATGGCCTCATTTTATATAATAAACTCTTTAGAAAAAAACCTTCCACATAAACAAAATGCTGTAGTTTTGTTATTAGTAAACACTATCAAAGTTTGTGGAGAAGAAATTTAACTCCTACATGGACCAGATTTTCATGAAGCTGCCAATTTTTAATGCATGCCTTGATTTACTGAAATGCATACCATGAAATGAGCCGATTTAAAACTGATAATTGATGAGTTATCATTTAGAGTCAAGTTTAATTAATCCTATATGATTAGCTCTGAAAAGATAGCTATCAACAAACCGATTTTGCGCAATCGCTATGTATTTATCATTTGAAATTTTCTTTTAGATTCGCAGACTGCAGCCCATTGGGTCCTTCTAACGTTCAAAAAGCTCCTGTAGGCCTTATAGGAATAAATACCTATTGTGTTTAAGCACTAAGAAATATAATACCATTTCAAGGGCATTAGAGCTTCTTTTTTATTTACTGTATTCAATGCAGTTGCAATAAAGGAAAATAAACGCATCTATATTCGCCGAATTATTCACAAACACTTTGAATAGTAGCACAGAATACCCAGATGTTTTATTCTAATAAAATAAACACGAAATTATACCATAATAACCGGATTTCATCTCTGAAGATATGGATTAGACAAAATTATTAAACTAAATATATTAAAATCTATATAAAAGTATCTAAAAATCTATATGCAAATATATTTCGTATACATTGTTAAGATTTTAAGCACGTGATGCTCGTACGTTTCCTTTGGTGTGTGTGCTAGAAGATAATTCCGGTAGGAATAATGTGTAAATTGTTATATTGCCATAGGAATAATTAATAAAACCTATTAAACGGTGTAAATTGACCTTCAGTTCGAAACAGTATTTTCTCTGTGGGTGGAGGCGCAATAGCCCAGTGGTTAGGGCAGAGGACTCACCGTCGGAGGATCGTAGTTTCGATTCTCAGACCGGGCGTTGTATATGTCTATTGAGCGAAGACACCCAAAAGCTCCACGAGGCTCCGGCAGGGGTTGGTGGCGACACCTGTTGTACTCTTTCGCCCCAAATTTCTCTCACTTTTTCTTCCTGTTTCTTGAGTAAACCTGCGATGGACTGGCGTCCCGTCCAGCTGGTGGGGCACACATACGCCATAGAAACTGGGAAACCGGGCTCATGAGCCTGGCTAGGCTTTAAAAGGGCGCATAAAAAAATAAAATTTTCTCTGTGGCTGCTATTAGAAATGTTTGAAACAGCGAAACAGCATAATTATATAGACAAGTGCATAGACATATATACACAACTTTAAATGGAGCAGACGTATCTGAGTGGCTAAGAAGCTTACTTTGCAACCATGTAGGCTCCGGTTCAATCCTACAGTGCAGAATCTTGCACAGATGTACTCTATAATTCCCCAGTTAGATCAATGCCTTGTGAATAGTAGAATTCCGTCGTGTATTTGGAACAAGTCTGCCATGGATATGTTCTTTTATTCTGTTACTTGTTTCAGTCATTCGACTGCGGCCATGCTGGAGCACCACCTTCAGTCGAACAAAATCGACCCCGGAACTTATTCTTTATAAGCCTAGTACATATGCTATCGGTCTCTTTTGCTGAATCGCTAGGTTATTTGAACAGAAACACACCAGCATCGGTAGTCAAGCGATGATGGGGACAAACATAGACACATAAACACACAAGCACACATACGCACACACATACACACACGCACACACCCACCCACACACACACAGACACACACACACACACACACACACACACACACACACACACACACACACACATATATATATATATATA
>NC_068999.1:9369510-9370330 GCF_001194135.2 Octopus bimaculoides | reverse complement strand
ATACGACGGACTTCTTTCAGTTTCCGTCTACCAAATCCACTCACAAGGCTTTGGTTGACCTGAGGCTGTAATGGAAGACACTTGCTGAAGGTGCCACGCAGTCGGACTGGAATCAGAACCATGGGATAGGGAAGCAAGCTTCTTACCACACAGTTACTCCTCATATATATATATATATATATCAATGTATGTGCGCATAGTTTTGTGTGGGTGTGAATGTATCCTTCAGTTTGTATTTAACACTCCACCGACTGACAACCGAAGCTTTATTCGTTACATATTACTTAGCGGTTCGGAAAAAGTTATACGGAAAACTTTGAAAAGATAATATGAGGGTAGGTTTGTCCTATAAACCGTTGAGTGTGGTGCTCAGGCATTGTTGCAGTTCATTGACTGTTAAACGTTGCATATATAGATATATAAATATATATAACAGTCTTAGATAAACATATGCATATATATATATATATGTACACATGCATAGAAACACATACAACTATATGTATATATTTATATGGTGCATGATATAATGCATCTGTTCTGTTATGCGACTGTCTATGTATGTGTTCATCTGTGTATACGTGCGTGTGTGTATATGTCTGTTGTATGTTTACTAAACATATGGCGTTAGAATATAATCATAAAATAAAACCGCGTTCAAATAAGAAATCGAACGTTGCGGTTAATAATCCGATTAAATTTTGTCTATTTTGTTTAAATATCTCCTTTGTAGAAGTGTTTTAACACTCCACCAAAACTAAATTTAAATAATAAAAGAACAAAATGAAAGCAATAATTAAAAAACACGAAACAAAAACAA
>NC_068999.1:9368013-9369500 GCF_001194135.2 Octopus bimaculoides | reverse complement strand
TATGCGTTTCATTTTCTTTTTCTTTTGCATTTTTTCTATATTATTCTATCACATATTTATTATTTTTATTATTGTTACTGCTGTTATTATTATTGCTGTTGTTGTTGTTGTTGTTGTTGTTGTTGTTGTTATTTCGGTATATTCATTTCATCATTGCACTTTGCATTCGGTTTTAATTAGCGAAACAATAACAACAAAGTTAAATGTCAACTTCAAACAAGGGATTTTTTTTGTTTTTGATTTCTTCTGTTTTTTTTGTTTTTGTTTTTTTAGTTGCCAAATAAAACATTTTTACAAAAGAGGCAACGCTTATAGCCCCAGAGAACTAATGATTCTGAAAACAAAAATAAAAAAAAGTAAAACAGACATACTCACATACACACAAAATAAACACACAAACCAACAACAGAGAAGGAAAGAAAGAAAAAAAAGTTAATATGCTTATAGCTTTTTCCCGCGCCCCTAATACTTGATAACTTCGACCACAAGAAAGCGAAACCAACATAGCGATGAATTAAAATGGCGGATGGGACAGTGTTATTAAGGCAATCGATGAAACATGGACTAGAACAAACAAACCTTGTTAAAATAGATTTTCGAATTTCTCATGGATCTGCGGTTCAGTTTGTTACTTTTGCTTTTTGTAACATTTTTATTATAATTTATATTGGTTATTTCATTTATTTATATATTTTTTGTTTGTTTACGTTGTCTGTTTACTAATATTCTCTTTCCTACATTTTTTGAGAATTTACGCTATCTGTTCGCCATCTATATTTTATTAAACATATATATATATATAGTTGTGTGAGAGTGTATATATATATGTGTGTGTATGTGTGTATTTCTGTATATCTATGTACGTGTAAATATATCTGCATTATTACATTAGTTATCTTTGTACGATGTCAGGGTTAGTTTGTTTTTTGTTGTTATTTTCACTGGCCTTTGCTAGTAATAAGATAAATGTTGTTACTCCTGTTTGCATCTTCATTGTATTTTGTACCCATTTATTATCATTATGGCTGTTGTTATTATCATTAATGTTGTTGTTATTATTATTAGTTTGTGTATTCTTTTTTTCATTTCTATGTATTGTTGTTGTTGATGATGAAGTCGATAATGATAATGATGATGATGACGACGACGACGACTACGATGATAATATTGACGACGACGAAGTTGATGATGATGATGATGATGATAACGATGATGATGATGATGATGGTGATGACGATGATGATGATAGTGATGTTGGTTTTATGTGTCTTTATATCTTCCGTGCCAGAGCTGTAAATGATTTAGCAAGTGGACCGTATCGTAACTAGTGTGCTGCAAGCTGTAACGGTTGGCCACTTGGCTTGGGCCAAAAGCCGCAGAAACACTGAGCTTGTCATACGGATGGACACACAAGAACGGCAATTAACTGCACTCTCACGCTCTTGCTCTCTCTCTCTCTCTCTCTCTCTCTCTCTCTCTCTCTCTCT
>NC_068999.1:9363394-9365127 GCF_001194135.2 Octopus bimaculoides | reverse complement strand
ATATATATATATATATAAGCATATATACATACGTATATGTACATACATTGGGCACAGGAGATCACGAAACGTGTACAACAAAGAAATTCGAAGTACGAGTACATGAAATATGAACTATTTTTTCGAACAAGATGTATATGGATGATGAAATTTATAGAAAAACAAATCACGAAGTCAGGTGTATGAACAACAAGCGAATGTATTAATTTGAAGCTCGGGAAAAATTGAAACATATTATATGCTTCGAGCCTACGCTCTTCCACGGAAAGGAATAAGAGAAAATAATCAGAGAATGAAATAAACTTATAGATTTCAGTGGTTTATATACATACATACATACATATATATCTGACTTGAGTAGCAGTGTGTAGAATAACAATGAAGTAGCTTTCTTTGAAATAATAGGGGATAAAAAAATATCATGTATGCAGTATGACTGGCTAATTTTATGGATGCCATGAAGCTGCAAATGCTACAACTTAAATAAATAAGACTACAAAAATATCATATCCAACGTGTTTTCAAAAACAATTCCAGAATATTTTGTCATTTGATGTCAGTTATAAACACGAGCAACATGATCGAATATCAAGCTAGTTTAATTTAACTCCTGTCGAAACCTGAATGGTTTGGCTTCGAAAGAATTGCTATTAGTCGAAAAAATGTTTGGTGCTACTGCTGTGAAACCAATTTGAGGTCCGAATGAAAGTAATATTTTATCGCATAGGTTGGCGTAATTAAAAATTACATTAGGTAGTGAAGTAAAACACCAAGGTATCATACCTGTTCCCTAATAAACAATCAGTCTCGTGCTTAAATCACAAATCAATATTTCCAATTCAATTATTGATTTCCATTAGCATTGATACGTACGAATCCTATCTCAAAATATATATAAAGAATTGCTAAAATGGAATTGAAACCAAAAAAAGAAAACGCACATAGATATGAGAAAAAAGTAATACACAAATACCCGAATATTTTCGTTCAGTTTGTTGTCGATTCTCTAGTTTTATAAATACATATATATATATATATAAACACACTTAAGCTTCATGTACGTATATATATATATATATATATATATATATATATATATATATATATATACATAATACGTATTATATATATGCACTATGGGCATGTGTCTTTTGTATGACCACACAATAGCAATGATAAAAGCGTATTTTATCGTCACATTTGAGTTGAAATGTTAAAAGCACACTATCAAATAGCAATGAGAATATTTTGACAAAAAATATTAATATAAATATATATATCAATGCAAATGATTCATACGAGATGGGTTCTTTATAAGAAATCATTTAATACCCGTTTTTTTTTATTATTCATTTCATTTTTTTAGAAAAAAATACATATTTGTGTGGATTCTTGTTGCTTTTGGTAAAACGTAAAAAACATAATCTTAATATAAATTCCGATATTATTTTTTTTTTCATTTTATATATATATATATATATGTGTATCTTTTTTTTTTTGCATTGATATTTCAATTTCGGAAAATGCACACACACAAAAAAAAATGTAATGATTTTGAGAATAATCACTGTTAAAAATAAAATTAAAAACAAAAAATGTCAAATTGAAATCGAAACACTTTTTAAAATGTATGAACCTCAACAATAAAAATAATGCATATTATAATAATGATAATAATAATAATACTAATACTAATGATAATAATAATAATAATAATAATAATAATAATAATA
>NC_068999.1:9357724-9361091 GCF_001194135.2 Octopus bimaculoides | reverse complement strand
TATATATATATATATATATATATATATGCACGCATGTATGCAATTTCTATTGTATGTTGAAGAATAGATAGGGCTTTATTTAGCAATGACCATTGCGATAAGAATTCGTAATGTTCATTGGTTGATATCATTCAAAGTGCGAATACGTCTTTTATAAGTATTTAATGCTAATTAAACATAAGTAAACAAAATCGGTAAGAATCTCTAGAAAGTTCTATACACAGTAGGACATAACTGTGATAAGAAAGTGCTTAAAAACTTTTGATAGCATTCACCACCGTGGTGGCCATCATAGCAGTTCTCCCCCCCCAACCCTAACTGTCGGCGGCGGCGGCGGCACCGTCGTGATTGTCAACGTCATCCCCGACATCCTCATCATTGTCACCGTCAATCATCATCGTCGTCATCATCACAAACATCATAATCGTCATCATCGTCGTCATCATCGTCGTCATCGTCGTCATCAGAAACACCATAGTCATCGTCATCGTCATCCTCATCATCACAAACATCATATTCATCAGCATCATCATCGTCTCGTCATCATCGTCGTCGTCGCTATCATCATCAACATCATCAACTTCATTTTCATTGAGGCTATTAATATTCCGATATGTATGTATGTACACACACACATACATACATACATTATATAATTATACATAAAATTACATATGTATATATTTACAAATGTGTCTATATACACGCATATATATGTATTTACGTTTATGTACATGTCTTTATCTTCTCTCTATATCTATCTATCTATCTATCTCTCTCTCTCTCTCTCTCTCTCTCTCTCTTTCTCTCTCTCTCTTTCTCTCGATATATATATATATATATATATATATATATACATACATACATAATATATATGTGTATGCGTATATATTTATGTGTGTGTGTGTGTGTGTGTATGCAACGGCACGCGCCCTTCTTCTCATTGTAACCCCTTATAACAGGAACTTTTGGTACGATATCTCCTTCTTTCTATTTTCTGTCTTCGTCTCTCTCTCGTTCTCTCTCTCTACCCTTCACTACTTTTCTCTCTGTCTCTCCGGCCCCTCTCCACCTGCGTGTAACCTGTGATCATTCCAATTTTTTCCCAACGTCCTTTTTTTTTTTGCTTGACCGCTGATTTGTACAGTGTCACTTCCCCCAGCACGTCGCTCTCTTCTTTATATTCAACACCGTGTTCCTTTTTTGTCACCTTTCGTTACCTTTTGATTCGAACATTACAGTAAAGCAACATCAACATAAAAATGCGTAATGGCGAAGCAAACAAAGAAAGTTGAGCGAGGAGGAGAAATCTGAAATAATACATTACTTGATTGACAAAAACAACAGCGACGACGATCAAGATGGCGACGATGACAGAAGAAATATATTCTTTTGAGGCACATTAACCAGGTACCATTGTTTGCATTTCTTCTTCCGCACAAGAAAGCTTAGATACAGAATATTTTCCTGAAAGAACCAAAGCATGCAGCGTCGGGTACCGGCCTGATTCCAACTAAGCAAGAATTATTTGGGAGAAAGAACCACACACATGCAACATTGGATTTCCTAAACGACTGCGTTGGCAGAGACTTAAAGTAAAATCTCCGTTACTGAGAGAAAGATGGCATATGGCAATTTATATTTCACTTTCAAATCTACGTGTGTGATACGTATACACGCCCGTATATTCTCATCCAAGGCCTCACGTTATATTATAGTTACACAATATTTGAGAAGAAACTTCAAAGTATCACTCCTTGGAACATTTATTAGGGTACGCGGTGGTAGCGCTAAGCAGTGATGTGTATAAATACAAGGTTGTTACCAGTTCCGATATGCTTGAAGGCAGCGAGAAGGCAGAATGGTTAGCACGCCGGGTGAAATGCTAAGCGGTATTTCGTCTGCTGCTACGTTCTGAGTTCAAATTGTTGTTGTCACATATTCGATTTTGCCCAGAGAATGTTTTTCTAGAGAATGTTTTTAAGAAAACATAAGAAAATCATAAGCTTGTTTTAGAATTTGAGAATATTATTATTATTATTATTTATATTACGTTATTATTATTATTATTATTATTATTATTATTATTATTATTATTATTATTATTATTATTATAAATATTATAATTATTATTATTATTAAAGCTGCGATCTAGCAGAATCGCTTGCACGCAGCATACAGAGCCAAGCGTTATCTCTTCAGGCATTACGTTCCGAATTCAAAATACAGCCGAGCTGTTCTTTGTCGTTCATCCTTCCAGATCGATCAAATAAGCACTAGCAGAACGCAGAGGACTTTACGCAATTCACGATCCCCTCTCTTCCAGCTTCGGAAATTAGGGCCTACAATACAGAACATTATAAATGATTACCATTTTTAGTAGTAGCAGCAGTAGTAGTAGTAGTAGTAGTAGTAGTAGTAGTAGTAGTAGTAGTAGTAGTAGTAGTAGTAGTAGTCCGTTGAATTCACTTTCAGCTTTTATTAATATATATACTTGAGCTACGATAAGATAGTATTATGTCCTTGAGAAGAAAGCGGATAGAATGAGAAAGCGACGGCGGAGAAGGAGGTAGAGGTGTATTACAATTATAGAGGGGAGAAGGAGGAGAAAGGAAATATAAGGCGTAATGAGAAGTAAATGAAATACAGATACTTGAAGATGAGAACAGATTTTAAGAAACCACAACACGCCTTTTGCGGTCGAGATTCTAGAATCAAACGATGGATTTATAAGAAGCGGCAATCGCTATTGTGATTGTCATAAGGATGTGGAAGACACACAGACACACACACTTTTATATATATATATATATATATATATATATATATATATATATATAATGTGCATACATGTATGCATATATAGAAGATCTGATTATCACACGAAGTGAATTACACAGGCACACATACATGCAGTCACCCCACGCTAGCTAATATGTAAATATGTATATACTTACATGCATATATACGTGTGTGTGTGTCCATATATACATTAATACAGTATATATTAATATATTCGCGTGTACACATAGGTAAGTAAACATTCACGCGCGCACACATACATACACACAGACAAAGATACATGCATTGCATCGAATTTTATCTGAAGAATGTCTCCTGAATATAGTAAAATTTTCGGCTTAAATGTATGTCTATATACATATAATCATATACACACATACACACACTTATATATACAAATATGTGTATATACATATGTACGTATGTATGTGTGTATATACATGCATGTTTCTGTGAATATATATATATTTATATATATTTACATTTATATGTGTGTGTGTATGTATGTGTATGTATGCATGTATATGTATGTATATATATATAAATATATATATATATATATATA
>NC_068999.1:9353545-9354644 GCF_001194135.2 Octopus bimaculoides | reverse complement strand
CATCATCATCATTATCATCATCATCATCAGCAGCAGCATCGTCGTCGTGGTGATCATCGTCATCATCACCGTGACCACCACCACCACCAACATCCTCATCATCATCATCATCACCATCATCATCATCATCATCATCATCATTATCATCATCATCATCATCATCATCCTCATCATCATCATCATCATCATCACCATCATCATCATCATCATCACCATCATCATCATTATCGTCGTCGTCATTGTCATCGCTATCATTGTGTTCATCGTCTTCGTCACCACCATCACCATCATTATCATTAACGTCATCATCGTCGTCATCATCATCATTAACTCCATCATCACCAAAACCACGTGCACGACCACCACCACCACCACAACCACCACAGCCACACACCTCCAATAACAACGATACCTGCAGCATCATCCCCATCAACAACAACAGCAGCCTCATCACAGGGATTATTGTCCGTGCTTGAAACGTATCACATAGGACTTGTTGTTGTTGATGTTACTGACGATAAGGATGCTGTGTGAATTGCGAAGCAGAGATGGTGATGATAACGAGGATTGAACCTGGGTTTGGTGGTTATATTAAGCAGCGACGATGTTGATCGCGATTAGGATGATGGCGGAGGGAACGGGGGACGAGATAGAGGGGGTGAGAAGGAAAAGGACAAACGGGAAGAGGAGGAGGGGGAAGAGGAGGAGGAGTAGGAGGGGGAAGAGGAGAGTATGACGGACATTTTCGATGATGACGAGGACGAGGAGGACGTCGATGACGACGATGATGATGATAGAGATGGTGATGAGGGTTGTGATGATGATGATGATGATGACAACGACGAGGATGAAGATGTTGATATTCATGATGATGTTTATGGTGCTAGTGATTAATGACGACGACAATAGTGGTGATGATGATTATGGTGATGATGGTGAGGAGGAGAGGGAGGAGAAGGGGATGAGGATGATGGTGATGATGATGACGGCGGCGACGACAATGTTGATGATGGTGATGACGATGATCACGATGACGAGGACAATGGTGAGGATGACGATGACGACAACGACGTTGAAGATGATGGTGATGCTACTGATG
>NC_068999.1:9352264-9352879 GCF_001194135.2 Octopus bimaculoides | reverse complement strand
AGAGGCCGCGGTGGGCCCGTGGTAGCGGTGGTGTGGTGGTAATGGTGTTGATGGTGGTGGTGACGGTGGTGGCTGTGGTAGTGGTGGTGGTGATTGTGGTGTCGGTGGTGGTGTTGGTGGTGTTGGTGGTGTTGGTGGTGGTGGTGACGGTGGTGGTATTGATGGTTGTGGTTGTGGTGGTAGTGGTTGTGGTAATGGTGTTGGTGGTGGTGACGGTGGTGGTATTGATGGTGGTGGTTGTGGTGGTGATGGTGATGGTGGTGGTGATAGTATTGGTGGAGGTAGTGATGTTGGTGATTGTTATTGTGGAGGTGGTGGTGAGCCTGGTGATTGTAGCGGTGGTGGTGAGGCTGGTTTTGTGGTGGTAGTGATTGTGGTGGTAGTGGTTGTAGTGGTGGTGTTGGTAGTAGTGGTGGTAGTGGTGGTATCGGCATTGGTTGCAGTGGTTGTTATGATTGTTGTGGTGGTGATGCGGCTGGTGAATGGTGGTGTCAGTTGGTTGCAGTGTAATCGTTTAGGCGCGGGAAGAGAGAGAGAGAACGAAAGATTGAAAATACGTATATGTATGATATATATATATATATATATATATATATATATATATATATATATATA
>NC_068999.1:9350886-9351251 GCF_001194135.2 Octopus bimaculoides | reverse complement strand
ATATATATATATATATATAGTAGATGTTGAGAAGGAGTGTATTGAAATATGCGAATAAAAGGTATATATACCCTTCGCTGAATGTATAGATGAGACAGAGAGAATGTCTATATGCATTTGTGTATTGCAAGTGCGTTTGTCTGAGAGTATGTATGTGTTTTTGCGAGGGTATTTGTGTGTGTGCTTGTGTGATCGTGTGTAAGCTCGCTTCTCTACATGTAATTAGATCGATGAATGCGTATGTGTGTGTTAATAGGTATAAACTTAGAAAGAGATGTGTGTGAGGATGTACACATGCTTTCTTATGTAAAGGCACAGACACACGCAAATATATACATACATACATATATATATATATATATATA
>NC_068999.1:9348876-9350247 GCF_001194135.2 Octopus bimaculoides | reverse complement strand
TATATATATATATATATATATATATATCTGAAGATGAGAAACCTAGCAGAGAATGATCCGGAGTAATATTTTGGGAGAAATCAATTATATACTAGAGAAGAAAGCAGCGGAAGAAGTACTTGGTGAGAATCAGCCAAATCTAGAACTAAGGGGTTTATTCAGGAGTAAAGTATTCGGAAGAATGCAAAATTGGAAGTGCTCAGGACCAAGGGTACTATTTAATGCATTTTAGTAGCTTACATGGGAAACTGAAAGAAGAACTTCAGGGTTGACTGAGTGCAAGCTCCATTCCTTATTGGATGACTAGAGGAAGAACAGTACCCCTTATGAAAGACAAAAGCAAGGGTGAAAGAACGAAAGGCCAAGTCGACCGCGGCAGAATTTGAACTTGGAGCGAGACTACGGACGAAATGCCGCAAAGCATTTCATCCGGCGTGCTAACGATTCTGCCAGCTCAGTACCTTAATGATAATGATAAAAACAACAACAACCACAACAACAACAACACTAATAATAATAATGTTAATAATAATAATAATAAGTGATCTTATTTCTTGTTGGCTCTTCGGGTCTCTGGGTGAGCTTTGTGATGGTGATGATGGTGGTGGTACTGCTGCTGCTGCTGCTGCTGTTGCTACTGCACGGGGAAGTTTGTTTGTTGCTGTTGTTGTTGTTGTAGTTGTCGTCGTCGTCGTCGTCGTCGTCGTCATAGTCGTTTTTGCTGTTGTTAATGTTATTATAGAGCAGTTCAATTAGAAAGGAATTCGGTTGGCTGATAGATAAATTTGATCGATATTTAAGGGACTAGGAATCATGAAGTTATCTTATAACTAATTGTATTACCTGCAAATCTCTTTAGCATGCATTATATTCTTCATGCCCTAAAGAACGTTGGAATTATTGAAAATAGCGCATCGTGTGTTGCGAAGACAATATAGATAATTATAATTTAACGGATACATATGATTAGCAAAAGTCAATCAGGAAATGCACAATTTTTGAGAATTGTTTTGTATATATTTCGCTATTTTTTAAATGCATCTCAACACCGTTTCATCACGCAGCATCCGATATTGTCATGCCATTAATTTGTGTGCATAGTTATATATGTGCGTATGCAAGAATGCATATGCATGGCGTATATGCAATTATATGTAATTATGTACTTATGTACGTATACAATCATGATTTGCAATGCATTAAAATCAAATATATATCTATGTATGTATTCATGAATTCTTCTTATGTTTCGTATTGTACCCAAATGCATAAATGCATCTCTCTTTGTATGATTCTACTATGTATGTATACACACACACACACACACACATATATATATATATATATGTATATATATATATATATATATAT
>NC_068999.1:9343458-9348648 GCF_001194135.2 Octopus bimaculoides | reverse complement strand
TCACCGCCATACATACATACATATATATATATATATATAATCATATAGATATACATATGCACTCATATATAGAAGTCTATGTGTATGCATTTATGTATCTATGCTTGCATATTTGTATGCGTGTATGCATTGTGTATGTATGTAAATTTGCAGAATTTTCAGCCTTATGTCTTTCCTGTTACGTCAAATTTGTATGTGTCACGAATATCCTCGTCTGAATTTATAAATACGAAAGGGAATTTGACGGATTATCGCCAACCAGAAAAACTTCATCACTGTATGTTAAAGGTTTTAAGATAAACTCTCCAGCCTGTGAGGAAGAGCAAGTGAGAGTACATTTGTATTTAGGAGTAGAAAGTAAATTATTTTTATATGAAGTGGTAAGATTCCTCTGATTAATCTCATTAATTAAATTAACAAAGTTCTTCTAAAGTTTACCGTATCTATAATGTTAAATGGGATTTTTTGGGGGTAATGTTAAACAAATTTTAAAAGAAATGGCGAAAGGTGCACGGGCTTAGTTAATATTCGAGGTGGTGTCAAAACATTTCCGGACTAGTTCTTTATCACGCTAACAGATGGCAGCACACGTTTGCGTGCACAGTGAGAGAAACGAATGACCTTCCTCAGGCAGCGTGCTGAGTGACATCGCTGTGTTTATTTCGCAAGTTGTGAAATTTGTGTTTTGGGGATCACGTGTATGTTGTAGTGCGCAATTCTTGTCTCAGACAGGAAGTTGAAACGAAAATCCAGCGTGAAATTTTGCGTTAAACTTACGAAATCTGCTACGGAGACATTGAGCACGCCTCGGCAAGCTTACGGTGATGGGGCAATGGATCGTAAGCAATTTTTAGAGTTGGATGGGTGCTTCAAAAACGGAGGAAGGTCCTTGGAAGACGATGAGCGATCTGGAAGAAAATTCAAATTCATTAGCTCGTGCATGAGGATCACCGGAGAACAATCAACAACATTGCTGCAGTTGATGGTCTGTCGTATGGGTCCGTGTAGGCGAGCCTAAACGTCTGGATTCTTCACGACGACAATGTACCCTGTTACCGAGCTCTCTTCACTCTTCACTTATTCTATCGGTAACTTTTGCCGAACGGCTTAGTTACGTGTACGTAAACACACCAGCATCGGTTGACAAGCGATGTTGGGGGGACAAACACAGACATACGGACATATACACACACCAACATATATACATATATACGACGGGCTTCTTTCAGTTTCCGTCTACGAAATCCACTCACAAGGCTTTGGTCAACCCGAGGTTATAGTAGAAGACACTGGCCCAAGGTGCCACGCAGTGGCTACTAAGCAAGCTACTTACCACACAGCTACTCTTGCGCCTATCTCTCACTCTCTCTCTCTCTCTCTCTCTCTCTATATATATATATATATATATATATATATATAGAGAGAGAGAGAGAGAGAGAGAGAGAGAGAGAGAAAGAGAGAGAGAAATGAGTAGATAAATAGATAGATAGATAGATAGATAGATGGAGTGATTGATAGATATACATCTACGCACATGTATGCGTGATGTATTTCTGTATGAATGTATATATTAATGTATATATTAACGTATATATATCAATTAGCATATATTACCTCTCCATCTTTCCACGTATATTTCTCTTCATCCGCATCATCCCAAAGTGAACCTAATTTAGTTTCCTTTAGTTCTTTCCAATCCACCCCCAAAATCTCCACCCTTCTCTCTGTCTCTCTTTCTCTCTCTCTCTCGATCCATCTATCGGCATTTCGCATTCATCTATCCATCTCTTCAACCCCTACTCTCTCGAGCATGCACACGCACGCACACTCACACATACACGCGCGCATGCGCGCAAACAAACAAGTACATTGCCTCTCTCTGTATTCATTAATCTGTCTTTCTCTTTTTACCTCCTCTTTTATATATATATATATATATATATATATATCTTTCTGTCCAGTTATTCATGTTTTAATATCAATTAATCTATCAACCAATCCCATTATCTCTCTCTCTCTCTCTCTCTCTCTCTCTATCTATCTATCTATCTATCTATTTATCTATCTATCTATCTATCTATCTATCTGTCTCTCTCCCTACCTCTCTCACTCTCTCACTCTCGCTCACTCTCCCTATCGCTATTACTATCTGTATTGTGATTTTTATATCTATCTGTTTATCGATCTTTCTCTTTCTCCCTCTCTCTGCCTCCCCTCACTTTTTATCTATCTGCCTACATGTATATATATGTATATATATATATATATATATATATATATATATATATATATATATATATATATATATATTATATATATTATACATATATACAAAAAGATAGATAGATAGATAGATAGATAGATAGACGGGCAAACAAGCAGATAGACTGACTGACAGACAGACAGACAAGCAGACAGACAGACAGACAGACAGACAGACAGATAGATAGATAGATATCCCTCAACACGTACTCCTTTACTTATCGTATTACTCTTCCCCTCTCTGTCAGTCTGTTTGTCTCTCTCGCCCTCTCTCACCTCATCTCCCTATCTATTCCTCTCTCACACTCTCTCTCCCTCTCCCTCTCGCTCTCCCTCTCTCTTCTTCCCTCTCTTCTTCGTTTGCCCTCTCTATTGCTGTTACTTACTCACACTCCGTCTCTCTTACCTTCCGATACGTAAACCCGCGAACACTCTCGTTCCGCATCCCCTCTCCTCCCTCTCTCTATCTTTCTGCCTTTCTATCTTTCGCTCTCACATTTAAAATCTCCTTCTTTCCCCCTCCCCCTCTCTCCCTTCCGTATTTACTATTATCTTCTAATCTGAGTTTCTTTTTGCCCCTTTCTCTCTCTTTCTCTCTCTCTCTCTCTCTCTCTCTCTCTCTCTGTTTCTCTCTCTCTCTCTCTCTGTTTCTCTCTCTCTCTCTCTCTCTCTGTTTCTCTCTCACTCCCTCTTCTTTCTTTATTCCCCTCTCATTTTCCAGCATTTCCAATCTTCTTTTATTCTTTATCTCTTTCTTTCTTACTCAGCGTCCTTCTTTCTCACCCTCTCTCGTTTTCTTTCTCATATCTTTCTCTCATATCTTCCTCTCCATCTCCAACCCCCTCTCTTGTTTTAACCCTATTTTGACACCCAATTACATTCCGTCTATTCCTCACCTCCTCATCCAATCCACAACCTCACTTCTCCTTATCCAACTCTCTCTCTCTCTCTCTCTTTCTCCCTCTATATCTTCCTCCCTCTCCTTCTTATATCTACCTGTCTATCTGTCCCTATCTATCCCTATCTATGTGTCTCTCTCTCACCTTCACTCCTACTCCCTCACATTTACACCGACATCTCCTGCTCAAATCTGACCTCTTTGTCAGATTCACAATTAGGAGCCATTCAAACTGAATACAGAAAAAAAAATTACCAAATCAATAATTTCGAATTATATTCTTCACATTCCCCATTTCGTCCCCACCTTAATACAAACTGTTTGTGACTGCCTATCAGTCTCTCTGCTTGCCTGTCTGTATGTCTGTCCGTCTGCCGGTCGGGCTTTCTGTCTGTCTGTCTGTATGTCTGTCTATCAGTCTGGCAGTCTGGAGGTCTTGTAACTTCCGTGTGTCTGGAATTTTGCTCTCTGTTTGTCTGTCTGTCTGTCTGTCTGTCTGTCTGTCTGTCTATTTGTGTGTGTATGTCTGTTGGTCTATCTTTCTCTGCCTACCACTTTGTATATATGTTTGTAAGTATACATGGATGAATGTGTATGCGTGTGTGTGTTTGTGTGTGTTCTTCTTTTTAGTTATTATAAATCTTCCATTGAGGCGAGAGCCGGTTTCCAACAAAGATACAAGGCTCCAACTTTGGGATGTAGTAAACACAGAAAAATTCACATTTGGAACTTGGCAACAGTCTGTTATATTCTTCAAACATTTTCATCAAAGGGGCAAGATACATTACTTAATTCGAACTATACTTGCTCTGTAAGTATTACCATATTACTTCCAAAATCTAAAAGCCCTTATTGGTCATGTTAACCTTTAATATCGATCACTAAAACCATCAGGTATTGTTTGCACGGCAGAACAGATGGGCCATTGGGTTTCGAACTAATACATTGGCATAATCTATAAATGATTAATGTATGAAATTATACACACTAACTGTTATGACAACACTGTCAGAGAATATTTCCTCTGAAACCAGGATGTTATATGTAAGAATATCTTACTTATCGGGAGCAAAATTAGCAAGAGTTCCAACATAACTAATTACAAATTGAAGCCAGATCGAAGAGAACTTCTGAGTCTCGATTAAGCATACAAGCACACAAACACACACACACACACACACGCACACACACACACACACACACACACGCACGCACGCACGCACACACGCACGCACACACATACACATATATATATATATATATATAGACAGAGAGTGAGGGAGAGAAAGATGTATATATATATACATACTAACATACTCAGACACACATACATACATACATACATGCATACATACATTCATACATACATACATATTTACATATGTATAAATGCGTGTGTATGTATATATAGATGTATATATATATATATATGTGTGTGTGTGTGTGTGTGTGTGTGTGTGTGTGTGTGTGTGTGTGTGTGTGTGTGTGTGTGTGTGTGTGTGTGTGTGTGTGTGTGTGTGTGTGTGTAGGCATAGTATCACACAGATGTATATTAGAACTTTTCATATAGTGCATAAAATGGAGCCACTAGATTAATGAATATGAGACCGGAATAAAGGATGAAAGAAAAAACGGCGCTAACCGACAAAATCTTACTGCGAAGGCATATACGTGGAAGCACTCATAGACGGCCGTACATACATGTATACACACACACCCACACACAGACACACATATGCACACACTCACACATATATGTGAACGTATATGTATAGATACGCACACACATACATATGAACGTACATGTATAGATACATACACACATCAATATGCCTACATACGCACATATATGTATATACAGGTACGCACAATACACACATACACACACATACATATATGTACACATACACACATGGTTACATGCATACATACATACATACATAAGTATATACATACATACAAAAATACATATGTATGCATATATATATATATATGTATATATATATATATATATATATATATATATATAT
>NC_068999.1:9341299-9343448 GCF_001194135.2 Octopus bimaculoides | reverse complement strand
AGATAGATAGATAGATAGATAGATATATATATATATATATATAGATAGATAGATAGATAGATAGATATATATATATATATGTACATAGAAACATGGCTACATACCCTCACAGACACACACATACATATACATCCGAAGTTCTAGGAAGGAAGTCAAAATGTAGGCTGCCTTGATAGGAAATCGAAGAGAATGAAGTAATGCGAACAATGCAAAAGAAATGTATTTTTTATATATTCACTCTCGCACACACACTCACACACGCACACTCACACTCGCACACTCATATTCACGTGCACTCATATTCATACATTTATATTCTCCTACATATTTGTGTATGAAATTCCGCACCGCTCCATTGCCATTATTTTTTTTCATCAAACACCCAAGGCGTTTAGCTGTGATGTTTACGAACTTCAAACTCTTCATCTGAAATGTCAGGATTTTTAAAACTCAACAAAATTTAACTCGTATATAAGATACAACATCTACTACACACTTTTGCTAATTTTGCATCATCGCTCCAAAGCGGCGAGGTCGCAGAATCGTTAGAACGCCGGGCAAAAGACTTAACAGCGTTTCGTCCGTCTTTACGTTCTGATTTCAAATTCTGCTGAGGTCGACTTTGCCATTTGTCGATAAAATAAGTGTCAATAAAATAAGTGCAGGATGAGAACTAGGATCGTTCTAATAAACCTATCTCTCTCCCGAATTTGCTGACCTTCTGCTAAAACATAAAAACAATATTTTTCCTACTCTAAGCTCAAGACCCGAATTTTTGTGGAGGGGGCCACTCGATTAGATCAACCCTAGTGCGTAACTGGTACTTAATTTACCGACCCGAAAAGGATGAAAGGCAAAGTCGACCTCGGTGGAATTTGAACTGAGAACACAAAGACGAAATACCGCTAAGCATTTCGCCCGGCGTGCTAACGTTTCTTATTTCTTTATTGCCCACAAGGGGTTAAATATAGAGGGAACAAACAAGAACAGACAAAGGGATTAAGTCGTTTACATCGACCCCAGTGCGTAACTGGTATTTAATTTATAGGCCCCGAAAGGATGAAAGGCAAAGTCGACCTCGGCGGAATTTGAACTCAGAACGTAAAGTAAACGAAATACCGCTAAGCATTTCGCCCGGCGTGCTAACGAGTTTGCCAGCTCACCGCCTTACCTGAGGACAATATTGCATCGCTCCAAAACAATGTGGCGTGCTTGATCAATTGTTAGCACTTCAGGAAAAATGCTTAGCGCCTTTACGTTCTGAGTTCAAATTTAGCCGAGAAGGATTTCGTCTTTCATCCTCTTTGGGGTCGATAAAATATGTACCACACAGCCATACCTGTGCCTACTATATAAAATTCTAAGGGTAAATATATTCTAAAACACGTGCTCACATTAAATGAAGCAGTGAATCAAAATCCGGAATCAATCATCGTTTGGGATACAGCATTCCCTGTATTTTTATCCAAAGTTTTATTCACACCGCGCAGTATAAAATCTTACTGTCAGTCGTTACTATATAGTTTTAGGCCATCGTAAGCATTTTAGCATTCTCAGATTTTTTAAAACAACATGCTATGTAATTTCTTTGTGTTAGAATCATAACATTTCGTTTTTGTTCTACTGAGCATCAAAATTGAAACAAATAAAAGCAAAGAAAGAACAGGTAGGAAAAAATCAAAACTAACAAAATATAAATTACTTCACATATAACGTAAGTACTTCGTCATCTCCAATCAACAAAATACTACTTATAACATGAAAACCAATTAAATCTGGGACCTTAATTACGTTACTTCAACAACAACGTCACGATGATTCTTCCATATTTCCTTTTAAGATGATTTTCGTTTAGATTTTTGGGTTTCGTTTTATTCTTCTTTCTCTCCCTAGAGTCATGTCTGGATATCGAAGCGAGAGGATTTCTTAGAGAAAGCAGAATAGAATCACTGCATCATGTTCAGCTTCTATTGTTTTAGTTGTGCAATATATTGAGTGCAACAAACACATCGACACGCATCGCTCGCAACTAATGTGCTCATGTTTTCGATCATGATTTACAAGGATTCTGAAAGACTATACTAACTTCCTCTCCCTCTATCTTTCCTTCACCAACTCCCCTCCATATATATATATATATATATATATA
>NC_068999.1:9335717-9340483 GCF_001194135.2 Octopus bimaculoides | reverse complement strand
ATATATATATATATATATATATATATATATATATATATATATACATCCAATAGGCCGCTTGTGTGAACATGTGTGTTTATGTATTACAGCATCATAACTATTAAATATTTACTTAGTCATCGAATTTATTGTTTTTGTTTCATTTAACCATTCCAGAGCATGTCTTCATTCTTAACATTGCCAGAAGATATAATACATTCAGTGTATCACGTTTTAATTGATGCTAATCGTTCACCACGATGCTAAAGAAGCTTGGAATTTTCATTCCACAAGCACTGCTGCATGTTCTCTGATTTCAGAAAGGAAAAGAATTCATTATTAGTTAAAGTAAAAGATATAGCTTTCATGGAAATTAATTGTCGAAGAATGTAGATATGCAATTCTGTACACAATCATATCAGGGATACATGCTACTCAGCTATTGTTTGCGTGCGTGTCTGTGTGTCTGTGCATGTGTGACTGTGTATATATCAATGTTTCAGTGTGCAGGCACGATCCTCTATCTATATATCTATCTATCTATCTATCTATCTATCTATCTATCTATCTATCTATCTATCTCTCTCTCTCTCTCTCTCTCTATATATATATATATATATATATATATATATATATATATATATATGTTCGAAACGAGAGATTTTCATTGAACCCGAAAGGATGAAAGGGAAAAATCGATATTGCAGAATTTGAACTCCGAATGTATGTACGGACGAAGTGCCGCTAAACATTTTGCCCGACGTGGTAACGACTCAGCCAGCTCACCTCATTTTCAGTTTATAATATGATGGATGTATGTATAAATGTCATCTATCTATCTATCTACATGTATTCATGAGCACACGCACCAACGAACACATGCAAATACGTGCACACGCATTTATACATGCATACATGAAAAAAGGAACAAGCTGCGGTTTCTGATCTTGAAAAGACGTAACATGAATGAGAGAAACAGACGATTTTGGCACAATGTCAGCAACTTCGGGGGAGAGAGGACATCGATTTCGTTGTCCCTAGTACTTTACATGTACTAATTTTATCGACTCAGAAATGATAACAAGCAAATATGACTTCGGTAGAATTTGAACTCAGAACTTTAAGACGGACGAAATGCGGTTAAGCATTTTGCTGCATTGCCTATTGATAATATCAGTCTCACCTAACTGCTGCTATCAAAAGCTACAATCAAAATCTCTGATCTTAAGTCCACAGCTTTTGATAGTAGATTTGGAAGTACTCCGTAAAAATAAAATTGCAAAAAATAGTAATATTTTGTTTAATTACGGCTCTTCATCAGCCTGATTTTCATACTGTTGCGAATTAACTAGTTTTACAAGAAAGGTTTTTCTGTTGACCCAAAACTATAACAAAAATATTTGCCGAAGAGCAGTAGGATCGAACCTGCAAAGCTGTGTTTGGGTAAATAAACAAACTACTTACGATCTTGTCCATACCCAAATCCATATGCATATGCACACATACTTCACACTTCACACATTCATATATGCATGTATATATACATATATGTGTATGTGTGTGAGTGTATTCATATATATATATATATATATATATATATATATATATATATGTACGTGTTCATGCCCACACGCAGACACAAATATAGAAACAAAAACGGAAAACAAATACACATCGTTCAAGTGAACTTTTATCTATTTCGTTCTTTCTTTAGATAGGAAATGAGCCATGTTTTAGCGGTAAAGTGAAAGGGAATGCTTTGACATCCACCATTTCACCCCTTGTCATGTTCTTTTAGCCACAAACAACAGGACCGCGATTTGTTACTCTTCACCAACCTCAAAACTCTTCCAGACAATCCAACCAACCATTCGTCTGCTTTCACGAGCGATAGACTTACATTGTCCTACAAAAGACTCTTAATATATTTTCTCTCCACTAACCACACAAGAACTACTGAAAAAAAAGCCGCAGCTCCACATTTGCGGTACCCCTCTCCACCACGGCTACCAATAACAGACAGACACAAACAGAAGTAACATTATAAACAATAATAATAATAATAATAATAATAATAATAATAATAATAACAATAATAGCCACAATAGTAATGATGATCATAATAGCAATAATAATAATAATAATAATATTAATGACAATAATGATAATGATGATAAAAATAAGCTAAATATTCATAAACATAATATATAAAACAAAACATTAAAATAATATGAAAAACGACCGTTCCAAAATTTATCCAAGCGGTGAACAAACTTCATTCTCTGTTAGCCCTATTGTATTTTGGAAGGCATGGGACTCCATTTTTAATATAATGTTTGAAGCGTTATATTTCATACATAAAGGTCAAAAAATACCCTTTGTCTCCTCAATTCTTCAACCTCCTGTTTGCCTTATATTTTGTATTTGTTTTGTTTATATTTTTATTGGCATGTTTGCATATATGTTTATTTCTCTATGTCTGTTTGTTTGTTTGTCTGTTTCTCTCATTCAATGTTACGTCTTTTCAAGATCAGAAACCGTTGCTTATTCCTTATTGTATGTATGTATGTATGCATGCATGTATATAAAACCGTATGCGTGTGCATGTACATATATGCATGTGTTCGTTTGTGAGTGTGCGCTTGAATACGTGTGATAGTGTATATTACATGTCCGCTGGAAATTTGCCCTTCTATTTCATATATAGACAGACAGACAAACAGATAGAAAGATAGATAGATAGATAGATAGATAGATCACATTTATATGTGTATCCATTAAACATATATGTAAGCATATTTACGTGCGTGTATGTGAATTTGTGTTTATGGGTGTGCATGTGTGAGAGTGTCTGTTCGTATATGCGTGCTCGTCATGAACACATATATTTAAACGGCTTGTGGACATTGATAAAAAGGTCACAGGCGGAAAGTAGAAAAGCGCAAGTGTTATTATGCCTCATAATTTGACGATATAGAAAGATAGATAGATAGAGATAGATAGATAGAGATAGATAGATAGATAGATAGATAGATAGATAGATAGATAGATAGATAGATACATACATACATGCATACATACATACATACATACATACATAGACATTCAAATTCAGACACGTATAACCATATACGCACACAGATAGAGACGTAGACAGACAGACAGACAGATAGCTAGAAATACAGAGACATACATATAGGCATGCATGTGCTCATACATGCGTCTTAGTGTGGGTGAACGTGTGTGAATATATACTTGTATGTGTCAAGGCATTTGGTGTTTTCGTTTGCATATGTGTATGTACTTACGTAAGTATATGTTTGTGTATATGTGAGTGGTTACAGGTTTGACTAGGTAACTATTATTTCCGAATAGCATTCGAAATATTTCCTCACTAACTCAAATATTCTCTTGCGTAATTTGTACCTTAACCATCTATAAGACGCAAACTGAGTTGCGTGGCCAGGATCACTTCACATGCACACGGTACCGGGTTCGATCGTATTCTGTTCACCTTTCCTTGATACAACTTCAAGTGGAACAATCACTGAAAAACGAAATTGTACTCTACCACGCTTTACTTCCCTTCACTGAGTGACCCTGGATGTTGAATGCACCTCTAGAACAAGACCTCATATCAATCGAACGGCCCGGAATCAATTCTAGGAGATTGAAGGATTCAACGTGATGTTACACCAGCTAAAATCACTAAAACTATATTCGAATAATAAATGTACCTGTTTCCTACGTACCTCACCTTATCACTATTTCTTTTCCAGTGTCCCACTCTCCTTCTCTCCATGATTCTCTCTTTGTATGGCCACCGGGAAACGCATTACAATCGCCGCCAGGAAGACTAATGCCACCATCACCACTACCTTCAACGCCATCCCCCGCACCCACATCGTCATCGTCATCAGCATCGTTGTCAACATCATCATCATCTTCATAGTCATCGTCGTCGTCAAATTCATCGTTTTAATCATCCTCTCCTCCACCTCCCCCTCATCATCGTCATCATCGCCACCATCATCTTCGCCGTCGTCGTCGTCGCCATTACCATGGCCACCACTCCCTCGTCATCCTCGGTGTCGGCATCAACATTGTCATCAACATCATCATCATCATCATCATCATCATCATCATCACCACTACCACCACCTCTATAATCAGCATTATTATCACCATCGTTACCACCCCCATCGTCATCGTCGTCGTCGTTGTCATCATCACTACCACCACCACTCCGTCATCGTCGTCGTCGTCATCATCATCGTCTTCATCAGCATCACCACCACCACCATAATCATCATAATTGTCATCATCATAGTCATTATCATCATGACCATCATCATAAGTATGAATGATTTAATCATCGCCTTAATCTGCCTCGGCAACATCCAAGTTATAACCTTCAAATGCAGCTACCATTATCATCATCGTCATCATCATCATCATCATTAACACAAACACTCGCTCAACATCACCATCATCATCATTATCATTACAATCCTCAATTTCGCCATCATCATCATCATCATCATCATCATCACCATCATCATCATCATCATCATCATCATCATCATCATCATCATTATTATCACCATCACCATCATCATCATCACCATCATCATTATCATCATCATCATCATCATCATCATCATCATCACTGTCGTCATCGTTATTAAAGTTATTATCACCACCATCAAATTGCAAGCAACAAAGTGACCGCCATCCTCCACCCCCTCCACCTCCTCATCCTCATCATCATCATCATCACCACCACC
>NC_068999.1:9331731-9335174 GCF_001194135.2 Octopus bimaculoides | reverse complement strand
ATATATATATGTTAGACTGTCAAAACACCACATCGACAATATTCAGTCATAGATACAGCCCACACTTGACTGATCATACCGACCACACAACACTTTTGCACCGCCAGCAACTACCGCATCACCAAAATTGTAATAGCAACACTACCACCATGACCACCACTACCACCACCACCAACACCACCACCACCACTACTACCACCGCCTCTGCCGAACAAAAACGATGACGATAAACAAAAGACAACGGACAAAAGACCCGTACGCGCTGGTTGTCGTTACGGAATTTGCTTGACAACAATGTGGCTTCTTGGTCGAATCTACAACGCAGTGCTTTGCCTGAGATGCTGGGTTAACCAAAGCATTTCTGAGATAAATTGGTCAGACGGAAGCTGGGTGTAAAACCAAGCAGAAGAACCAGGTACTCTATTTAGAGGACGTACTTAATACAACGCTTTGTTTAAAGCTACCATCTGGCCCATGGTGAGGTTATAAGCGGGTTTATTCTCTTCAGAGCAAATCATTCCGGGTGGGCTTTTTTTATTATTTTTATTTATTTATTTTTTTTAATTAATTCTGCGTTCCGATCTTGGACGTTTAGAAGTTTGCTTTCGCTTTTGAAATGACTTGCACCGACACTTTAGCATTTGTGGTGGTGGTTTTTATCCTCACTACGGTGATTGATGATGGTGATGGTGATGATAATGATGATGATGATGATGATGATGATGATGATGATGATGATAATGATGATGATGATGATGATGAAGATGATGATGATGATGACGATGATGATTATGGCTCTGATGATGATGCTGATGATGGCTTTGATGGTGATGATAATGGCGATGACGACGACAATTATGATGATTATGGTGGTAGCGATGGTGGTAGTGGTGGTGGTGATGATGATGATGATGATGATGATGACAGAGTGGTGGTCGTGGTGATGATGTCGACGACGATGACGATGATGATGGTGGTGGTGATGTTGTGAAAAAAATACCTTGAGAAAAAATATCACCTGGTTATAAATGTAACATCTTAACATTGAATCACCAATAATATCGATTTCACATTTTGACACGAGACCAGTAATTTCAGGATGGAGGGGTACGTCGATTACATCGACCCCCAGTGTTCAACTGGTATTTGTTTTATCAACCCCGAAAGGACGAAACGCAAAGTCGACCTCGGTGGAATTTGAACGGAGAAAGTAAATACCAACGAAATAACGCTAAGCATTTTATCCGGCGTACTTACCATTCTTATTTCTTTATTGCCCACAAGGGGTTAAACATAGATGGGACAAACGAGGACAGACAAACGGATTAAGTCAATTAGATCGACCCCAGTACAAAACTGGTACTTAATTTATCGACCCCTAAAGAATGAAACGCAAAGTCGACCGCGGCGGAGTTTGAACTCAGAACGTAGTGGAAGAAGAAATACCGCTAAGCATTTCGCCCGGCGTACTAACGATTCTGCCAGCTCACCTGCCAATAATATCAATGTGTTTTTAATGTTCTTTTAGCCAGCACCTCGAAAAGCCTGATCGCGGATACTTTTGCTCCATAACGCTCTAACTATATTCATTATCAGTAACAGCACCGAGCCAATACTCAACAATATAAAGACCCTAATAAGCCATAATCCAAATACAACATCATAGCATTGCAACCATGAATAAAGCGGTGCGTTGGTACACTGGTTATAACGCCGTTGAACAAATGCTTTGCGGTATTGTTCTCTCATTTTATGTCTTGTGCTTAATTGTTGTCGATGTTAACTATGCTTTCAATCCTTCCGAATTAATGAAATAAAGTATTTGTCTTGTCCCAAGGACTATGGTACCAGCAAACACCTTATCCTCAAATCTGCAGATCTTGTTCATGAATCAGAAGCTATTATAAGCATGAGTACAAGAACAGCAGCGATATCAACAACGTTAATAACGGGCCCTAATATCAACCCATAAAGCGATGTAAGGCGAAGTTGAGCACGGCGGAATTTGAAACCATGTCTTAATATTGACAGAGAGACTTATCGTGGTGGGACGAACTGTTGGTAATTGTAATCGAAATTCCTTGCAATTCTAATTTTTGTCACGAGCAGAAGGCCGTCAATTACAGGTGGTGTTAGTGGTGGTGGAGGTTTTATTCGATTAGCGGGCACTTTATTTTACCGACACCAGACGGATGAATGACAATGTTGCCATCGGCAGAATTTGAACTCAGAATATAAACAGTCGTAAGAAATATCGCATTGCATTTTCTTACACGCTCTACCGATTCTTTGAAACCACAACCACACTACTACTACTACGACGAACGACTAGAAATACTAATAATAATTCCAAATTGTGGGAGCAGCAGCAGCAGCAGCTGCAGTAATAGTAGTAGTAGTAGTAGTAGTAGTAGTAGTAGTAGTAGTAGTAGTAGTAGTAGTAGTAGTAACAACACTGCTATTACTACCTGTACGACTACAATTACTAGCGGTTGTCAGTATCAGAGCTACGACCGTTAACCACCGAAAGCGCCAAGTCCACCATCACAGAGTATAAACGCTGCGCTTACCCCCCACCAGCAATATCATCATCATCATCATCATCATCATCATCATCATCATCATCATCATCATCATCATCATCATCATCATCATCAGCTTCATAACCACCAACGCATTCAGTTCTTCACCACAATCATCCCATTAGCACCATCAACGCCGCCACCACCACCACCACAACGAACACCAAACGTTACCGCTTTAATCACAACTACCAATTGCACTTGTTTAATTTACACGGCCAATCGAGTTTGCAAAGGAAAGAAAGGGTTAAAAGTGGGGCCAGAAAACAAGGGGGACAAAACAACACACACACAGAGGAGCGTCCGGGCCACACACACACATACGCTAAGACTAAGTTACATACGCGAAGACATCAAGACAGAAGCTGGTCAATTAACTCTAAGTGCAGCACTGATGTGTACAATCACGTGACATATCCAGCCGCCGCCATTGTACGTGTCCATGTATGCGTGAGCCTTGCATGGGTACTGTGCAGTTGCGCTTATTGTGTTTGGGTTCTGGTTGTGGTTGTGCCAATGGTGGTGGAGGTGGAGGTGGAGGTGGAGATGGTGATGACGGTGGGCAGATGAAGAAAGATGTGGCGAGGTGAGGTGAGGTGTGGAGGCGGAATGTAAAAAAAAAGGCAGAGTAAGTTGATGAGGAGTTGGTATGAGTTCGAATCTCTTGCACCCCGTCACCCTGGAACACACTCGTTCCAATTCATTAGTTTTCTGTTGTGTGCATTCATGTGTTTGTATGTGATTATAAGTATATTTGCATATATGCATACACACACTCATATATGTGTGTGTGTGTGTTTACATACATACACAGATGCACGCTTAAACACATATACCTACATATATATATATATATATATA
>NC_068999.1:9329942-9331220 GCF_001194135.2 Octopus bimaculoides | reverse complement strand
ATATATATATATATATATACTTATATAGTCATCTATATATAATGTAACTGCATAAGCTTAATGTACTGAATAAGCTTAACACGTAAATAGAAAGTAAATGAAAATCAACGTTTCGGGCATCTGTCATACATCAGCAGTAAAAGAAATGCATAGAATTTGAAAGAGAAATTATCAATGTGACAGAGGTAAAAATTGATTGGGGGTTAGATGGCATGCAGAAATATGCACACATATTATAGTTTCTTCTTTCTGAAGATAATGTATGCTACCTAATGAGAGCTTCTGCGTAAAGCCTGAAATCAAAATTTGAAATTACGAAATACTATTTGACACTCACAAATCTAAAGACAAGAGAAATATTATAAATTCCATCTCATTTGTTATCATTGTTAAGTAACATCAAACAATGTGATAAAATGATTTCCATCTGATAAGTATTAGAGCGATAGATTAGTTTGACATTGATGTATCGCTCAATTGTTTGAATTTGTGCTCTGTAGTGTATTTAATTAAATTGCAAAGACTGTAAGTTTGTGAAGAGTGGGTGGGCCAAAAACATCGACACTCATAACTTGAAACGTAATTTCCATTAATAACCCCGAAAGTACTAAAGGCAAAGTTTACCTCTGTAAAATTTGAACTGAAAGACGTGGAATAATTACGCGAAGGATATTTTTCGACGATTTCTTTATTCCGCCAATCCACTGTTTCGTCATTATAAATTAACTGTGGTAATTGCTACGAATATAAAACTAAATTTTACTAGCAGCATTTCATTCCTTTTTTGTTTTATTTTTTACCCTCAAGGCGGAATAAGTTTTCAGTTGCTTTCAGACATATACGCATAGGAACGTACAGGAACTGATATATTTTGCCTCTCAGTCGCCACCTTAAAGGATTTTAGTCGAGTGACCCGAAACCAATACCTATTTCTTTAAACCTGGTACTTAAAGATCCTTTTGCCGAAATGTCAAGCTGCGGGGACGTAAACACACCAGCACCGGTTGACAAGTGGAGGTGGATGACCAATGCAAACACAAAGACACACACACACACACACACGCGTATAGATATACGACGGGCTTCTTTCAGCTTGTGTCTACCAAATCCATTCATAAAGATTTGGCAGAAGCTATAATTAAAGACGTTTGTCCAAGGTGCCACGTAGTGAGTCTGAACTCAAAACCATGTGGTTGGGAAGCAAGGTTTTACTACACAGTCATGCCTACTCTTGTATGTATCAATATCAATATCTATATTTATCTATCTCCCGCTCTC
>NC_068999.1:9329059-9329902 GCF_001194135.2 Octopus bimaculoides | reverse complement strand
TTTTTCTCTCCTTTTTTTCTCTCCTTGTTTCTCTCCTTGTTTCTTCCTGTGTTCCTTTCTGTAGAAGAGCGTAGGCTCGAAATGTTAAAGACTTTTTCAATACCCGAACATTATACTAGTACATGTATCTGTTTTCTACACCACCTGTCTTCGTCTGTTATTTATTTTTTTTTTTTTGTGAATTCTCCCTATATATATGCTTATCTCTATATGAGTTGGAGGTTAAACTACCATCTAGAGAATAGTGAATATTCAATATACTATTGGATGTATACCAACGTATTTATATCCTAGTTCTTACTATTGCATAGCAATATCGCAATTGAATACTAGGTATGCATGGGGGTAAAACAGAAATTTACCCAGGATTTATAAGGCAAATAAGAAAATGGAGAGGATATACAATCGACAAACATCAACCTGTAAACATTCAATTATATCAATTTATTAATTGATTACATTCACATGTATGAGTGATCACTCATACATGTGATTGCAATTCGTTTATTTGGATCACTCCTTCGTTCATTCGTTTATTTCATTCGTTTATTTCGATCAATCATATATGTGATTGTAATCAAGTAATAAGTAGATATAATTGAAAGTTTACAGGCTGATGTTTGTCGATTGTTCATCGTCTCCATTTTCGTATTTGCCTTATATCTATATATGTGTGTGTGTGTGTGTGTGTGTGTGTGTGTGTGTGTGTGTGTGTGTGAGTGTGTGTGTGAGAGAGAGTGTGTGTGAGTGTGTGTGTGAGAGAGAGAGTGTGTGTGTGTGTGAGTGTGTATGTGTGTGTGTGTATGTATGTATGTATGTATGTATGTATGTATATATATATAT
>NC_068999.1:9326309-9328664 GCF_001194135.2 Octopus bimaculoides | reverse complement strand
AGAGAGAGAGAGAGAGAGAGAGAGAGAGAGAGAGAGAGAGAGAGAGAGAGAGAGAGACAGTTAGAGAGGCAGTGAGTGAGATTTCGGCACTGTGGACAACATTGCTAACGTTATGTTCCAATAAAACCGCTTTGAAGGTCATTTTTCAGAAGAGGTAATTCTGTGGGAATGTTGTGAAAAGTGATAGGGAGTGTGTAGAGCGCCCATTATGCAATTTATTTATTCCAAAAACATGAAAGGGTTGCAGGAAAAAAATACTCTTGTAATGTTTAGGCCTTCTACGTACGAACCCCAAATAACGACGTTATTATGTAACTGAAACACGTGCCAGACCATCGGGCAGAATGTTTTCCGTCTGTCTAAAGCATGAGTTCAAATTCCATTGAGGTTAAATCGTAAATTTTACCCTAACGTAGGGAATAATGTTTCGCCCATGCCCCTCCTCTTCTTCTTCCTTCTTCTTGATCCTCTCATAGAAGTACTTCGTAAAATAAGGAAAATCATGTATGTATGAATGTACGTATGTGGTCGGTCACGTTTGACACAGTTTCTGCAGACGTGTGCATAATTGTTTTAGAAAATTAAACAGCTGCCGTTACATATAAATCTTCACTTCTAAGTCTGTGGTCTTTCCCTTGGAAATGCCACCTGCTTTGTCCACTACAGTACTGGAACCGCTCTCACATAGGGATCGTCATCACAAAGTAAAGAACAAATATCTCAAGGCATTATAGCCGATTATCTAATTGCATTACTAATCTACGGAACTGGATGAGTGCCTGTGTGTGTGTGTGTGTGTTTTTTAATGGAAACTAAAAAAAAAATCCAAGTGGCTGTGTGGTAAGTAGCTTGCTTACCAACCACAAGGTCCGGGTTCATTCCCACTGCGTGGCACCTTGGATAAGTGTCTTCTACTATAGCCTCAGGCCGACCAAAGCCTTGTGGGTGGATTTGGTAGACGGAAACTGAAAGTAGCCCGTCGTATATATATATATATATATATATATATATATATATATATATATATATATATATATATATATATAGTACTTATTCTATCGTACCTAGTACTTATTCTATCGTACCTAGTACTATTCTATCTAGCCTAGTACTTATTTTATCGGACTCTTTTCCCGAACCGCTAAGTTACGGGGACGTGAACACACCACCATCGGTTGTCAATCGATGTTGTGGGGACAAACACAGACATACAAACATATACACACACATACATATATATATGTGTGTGTGTGCGTGTTTGTGTGTGTGTGTGTGTGTGTGTGTGTATACATATATACGACAAGCTTCTTTCAGTTTCCGTCTACCAAATCCACTCACAACGCTTCGGTCGACCCGAGACTATAGTAGAAGACACTTGTCCAAGGTGCCACGCAGTGGGAATGAACCCGGAACCATGTGGTTCTTTCATTGGTTGGCCTGGGAATATAGTAAAGTTACTAACCGAAGTTACCCTGTAGTTGAGTTGGACTCGAGACTACGTGGTTGTAAAGCGAGTTTCTTAACTATAGACCTTTAACAGCATTTGTATAGAAGTATTTGGGAATACCTCATTTAAAACATGTAGTTTTCTAACAGCACTACACTCAATGAATTTGTAGTGGCGCGTGGGTTAGAGGTTAGGGTGTTGGAATCATAATCGTACGATTGAGGTTTCGATTCTTGGACCGGGCGATGCGTTTTGGTCTTGAGCATTACACTTCATGCACGTCCGTCTATATGTACTGATTTCAAATTCCACCCAGGTTGACTTTACCCATCATTCTCACTGGATCGATTAAATAAGTACCAGTTGAGCAGTGGGCTCAGGGTCATCGATTTAATCGCCCCTCTGCATCAGCAGCGAAATTGCTGGCCTTGTGGCAAAGTTTGGAAACGGTATCATCTGGACGTTCTGTAAGGTTACCCTTCTCTTTTGAAACCATCAAAAATAAAACGGGAGGAAATATAGAAAGCCAAATCTAATGTCAACTAAAAAAACATTTATAATTATTGCTCACAGCCTCCAATATTTCCTCGACCTAAATCAATCATGGCATCAGTTCTATTACTTTTGACATTATCGAAAAAACAGCAAGAAACAAAAGCAAACAATACAAAACCATATCAATAACAACAACAACACCACCACCACCAACAACAACAACAACAGAAAGAAGGCCATCAACAACAGCAACAACTACAATGTCAACAATAAAATTCAAAGCTCTAATTTGAAATAATATCAAGTGTCATAACATCAATCGATGTCTGTGCATAGACCATATCTCAATACCCACCAACACCGCCACCACCACGACTACTACTACTACTACTACTACTACTGCTACTGCTACT
>NC_068999.1:9323187-9325905 GCF_001194135.2 Octopus bimaculoides | reverse complement strand
ATATATATATATATATATATATATATATATATATATATATATACATATTATATATGTATATACGAATATATGAATGTGTGTATGTATGTATGTATGTATCTATGTATATATGAAGTTAGGGATGGAGCGAAATATATATATAATTCTATGTGTGTGTTTCTCTGCATGTTTGTGAGTGTTTGTGTGTGAGTTTATATATGTGTGCATGTTTATAGTTACATATAATTAGACACACAATTCTTACATATACTTATTTGGTGTCAGATGTTTACTACACATACATACCTACAAACTACATAGACGAACAGACACACATACGCACACACGCGTACAAACACACACACACACACACATACACACACACACACACACATATGATAGACTAGTGAACGAGGGTGTAATTGCATTTATGAGAGTGTGTGTGTGTTTTAATATATTTCGAAAATTAGACACCAACAACGAATTGCTTACACACATATCTATATAGACACACATACACAAGCATACAAACACATATATAAAATATTCTAAATATACGTATCTACGTATGTTCATATATGTTATATATAAAGTGCATATGTAAGCATAAATATATATTTTTGTGTGATAGTGTATGTGTGTTTATGTCGTTGTACGTCGCCATTTTTGTTTTGGTGTTTTTGTGTATTTTCGTTTCATTTCTTTAATTTTATGTTTTCTTTTTGTTTTTTCTAATGTAGGTATTGACACAGTCAAATGTGTTAAGTACTGTTGCAAGCCATTTATCACAGAAAATTCAAAAAGACTGTTTGAACAGCTCCAATGTTGCGTAAAGGCGACCCGAACGGCAGTTAAAAAAAAAGTACATAAATAACAAGGCAAAAAAAAAAAGAAAGTAAATAACTAAAGAAATACAAAATAAAAATGGAAGAAGCATTTCAGCAGAAAGCTGGTTGGTATTGTTCCGTTGCAGTTGGAGTTTTCACACATCAACAACGATATTGTTCGATAAAAATTGGTAATTTGAAAGTATCGAGATGAGAGAAAGTGACAGAGAGAGAGAGAGAGAAACAGATAGAAAGAGAGAGAGAGAGAGGGAGGGGTGTGTATGAGGGGGAGGTAGGGAAGCTAACACATGCGCAGACACATATTCATATACTTATACATAAACATACAGTATTTATATACACATACATGGGTGTGTATACTTATGTGTATATGCATATACATAACTATGTATATAGTATATAGCTACAAATATATATGTGTGTGTATATATACATACATATATATATATATATATATATATATATATATACATACGTACATATATGTATATATATATATATATATATATATATATATATATATATATATACAGAGAGGGAAAAAAGAGAGTGAGAGAGTGGAGGATGTTGATAGATAGATAGATAGATAGATAGATAGATAGATAGATAGATAGGTAAACACATACATAAGCAGACAGAGAGTGACAGACATACATACAGACAGACAGACAGAGGGAAAGAGAGTAAGCGTGAATGAGATGGGAGCCAGACAGAGAGAAAAAGAAACGCAAAGAGAAAAATAGGCAGTCAAATCAAACAACAATACATATATCTGTGGATGTGCGTGTTTGTTCATAAATATACATACATACAAATATGGACGCATACATACATATACACATACATACATACATATAAATACATATATATATGTAGTATATATATATATATATATATATATATATATATATATATATATATATATATATATATATATTGTTATGTCTGTTAACACAAGTGAACTTTAAACTGAAGTATCACTCATTACATTTTTTTTTTTCAGAAAATTACATATTTATGAATTCATAGAAAGAAAGATTTGACAGCGACCCCAACCGTCATATTGGCCTGGTTGTGTATGCGCGCGCGCGCGTATGTAACTACGCACTGTGATATCTTTTCCTTGTTTGGACTTTTCCCTTTTTCCCTTCTGATGAAGGGCTCTGCTCGAAACGTCAACATCACCTTCTTTTTACTGACCGTCAAACTAATTCATTCCTTGTGCATGTCCTTTTGTTTGTTATACTTAATTTTATTGTTCGTTTATTTGAAGACGCATGGCTCAGTAATTAAGGTGTTGCACTCTCGACTGTGAGATCGTGGGTTAGATTCCCAGACCGGGCGTTGTGTTCTTGAGCAACGCGCTTCATTTCACGTTGCCGTACGATCATTTCGTCATCTGACATGTAGCACTCGTTGCACCTATGCAGATAATGTCGATTTGATGGAGGGAGTGAGCTTATGTGTTCACAAACATTTGATCACTACACGCAAATAATTTGTGTGGTTGTTCAATAAGGAATTGTCCAACCATCATACGTCGTCTAACGACGAGAGAGTCGTTCTCATATATATATATATAAATGGGTCATCATTGTAAAATTCTTTGAACCACTGATTTAAGCCTCTCTCGAGGATGCATGGAATATTCAGCTGTTCTTTCTTACACGAAAACTTTCTTCATAAAGTTTCCCTTGTTTATCCACCCTGAATGTCATCTGATTACGTCAGAACATTAGATATATTTTACATTATTTAAATGATTTACATTATTTACATTCAACGGATATTTGTCCTCATCTTGTTTGTTTCTTAACACAACGTCTCGGCTGATATGTATGTATGTATATATGTATGTATATATACATATATATATATATATATATATATA
>NC_068999.1:9321280-9322931 GCF_001194135.2 Octopus bimaculoides | reverse complement strand
GGCTTCTCATTCCTAAGGTATTTTACGATGTTATTATTATCATTATTCAGGTAACTGTTTGAAATCGACCTCGGAATCTTGAGGTTAGTAGCCCGCGCTCTTAATCACTATGCCATATTCCCCAACATTCCGAGTTCGACTCCAAGCAGTGACCTGAATAATAATAATAATAATAATAATAATAATAATAATAATAATAATAATAATAATAATAATAATAATAACATCGAAATATACCTTAGGAATAAGAACTTAGGTTCAAAATTTACCCAAGACAACTGATGAAGGCTGGAGGGTATATCAGCCGAAATGTTGAGGACAAATATCCGTCAAATGTAAATAAGGTAAATAATGTGCATAATTCCTCATCTCTCAAACATAGAACTGTATTAGATACATTTGTTTTTAAGTTTTCACGACATACTATGCCATAAGGGCCGGTTTACCCGTTTCCTGGCGTATAAATTCCTTATCCGGACATGACGTGGGTCCCTCGCAGGATTGCTCAATTTTGCCGGCTAAGTAGACTGGAGCAGCGTGAAATGAAGCTCTGTGAACGATGCAAGAAGAAGTGGCCGTCCAACCACATCCCGATCAGCGTAGAACGTGGCAACAGTGAAGGAAATGTTTAGTCACAGTCCGCAGAAATCAACACGTAAAGCAGCTCGTGAAAGTCGACTAACACGACACGCAATACGTACGGTGTTGCATAAAGAATTGAAATTTTGTCCGTGGGAACCCCCATTACGTGCAGGGGCTAAAACTTGATGAGACAGCGTGGACCTCATGAATGGCCTCCAATAAGTTCAGATCTCACTCCAGATGATTTTTACCTGTGGAGTTAAACGAAACAGGTGTACAAAAATCTTCGTACACTGGAGGACTTGGAGACACGGATTGAGGAAGTTCTCAATGATATCCGAGACAACGTCCTTCAGAAGGTTGTTCATTTCATCCTTGGCCGTTTGAGGAAACTGCTTGACGCCACCGGTGCTTACGTTGAAATAAGAAGATTTACTTTCGTTTTCCCATGTCATAAAGAGCACGTATTGTTTGTTTCACTTAATTTGTAAAAGGCGTGTGGATTTCTATTAGCAATTTTGAATGGCTATTTACTTTTCTCCCACCCTATATACAAGAATTTAAAGAACCCGATGCGCCGGTGACATGTCCACTGTCAAAGAAGGATTAATTAGTGGTGTGGTAAGAAGTTTGCTTCCCAATGGCATGGTTCCGGTTTCAGTCCCACTCCGTGACATCTTGGGAAAGTATCTTCTACACTAACCACGGGCTGACCAAAGCTGCCTTCTCCAATTCTCACTCCATCTGGTGCTCTACTTCCTCCTCCCACCCTCTTTTTTCCTCTATATCATCATCATCATCATCACCATCATCATCACCATCATCATCACCATCATCATCACCATCATTATCATCATGGACGTCCTCATAACTATTATCATGATCATTGTGTGTATGACCGGTGTCGTCACTGTCATCATCATCATCATCATCATCATCATCATCATCATCATCATCATCATCATCATCATCATCGTCATCATCACCATCATCATTAACTTCGTCATAATTGCCATTATCGTCATGAACGAACTCCTCATCGCCATCATCATAACCGTCGCAAGTGTTA
>NC_068999.1:9320119-9320901 GCF_001194135.2 Octopus bimaculoides | reverse complement strand
GTCATCGGCGTTATCATCATCATCATCATCATCGACATTAGCATTATCATTATTCAACATCATGTTCATCATCTTTATTATTGTCATCGTCGTCCTCATCATCCTCATCTCCCCCACCCACACCCACACCCACACCACCACCACCACCGCCGGCCATCCCCCTTCCTTCACTCCGTTTTGTCCTATCTAAAACGGCCGCCTTTTGTACGCATTGTTTTCCCGTAGAGCCGTAGCACACACGTCTGAATGGCCAAGAAGAATGTCGAAGCATTAATAGTTATGGTATCGCAAAAGCCCAGATACTGCATCCACTCATTCTGGTACTTAGCCTTTTTAACTCGGTTCCGCCTACCCTCTGTACCGTCCTCATCAACGAACACCGCCGACATTCGAAAATCTTCAAAACCACAAAAACCGCAAAAAACACAGCAACACACGAAGCAGAGCAACATAAAAACACACACACGTGCATACACAGAAACACACACAGCGACAGACACACACATATACATACATACACACATACATATATACACACGGGCGCGCGTTTACGTGTATACAGCAAGATCTGCGTGAATATGAACATGCAAAGAGAACTATGGCGACGAATAGTTTTTTTCTATATTTATCCATATACACTTACGATCACATAACTTATGACACATGACACACACACACACACACACGCACACATATGCACATATAGACACACACACGCAAAGACGCATAGACAGATATGAATATGTGATATGCGTATGGGTATGCCTACGTGTTTTCGCGTA
>NC_068999.1:9312598-9313597 GCF_001194135.2 Octopus bimaculoides | reverse complement strand
GTGTTAGACGTTTTTGCAGTGGTGTGCTGCTGGTGGTAGATGGTGGTGGTAATAGTGATGGTGATGGGCATGGCGGCGTCGGTGGTGGTGGTGGTCTCGCTGTTGTTGTTGTTGTTGTTGGTGGTGGTGGTGGTGGTGGTGGTGGTCTCGTTGGTGGTGATGGTGGTGGTCTCGTTGGAGGTGGTGGTAGTGGTGGTCTCGTTGGCGGTGGTGTGTGGTTCGTGCTTGTATTTCTGATTGGTTTTTGTGGCTCAGAAGATAAGACATATTACACACGCTTTTCAAGCAAGCAAAGAAAACACAATCTACAAAAACAACAAAATATAATACTAATAAATAACTAAATAAATAAATAAATAATGGGAAGCAGTGTTACCATTATCGCTGTCATGTCGTCATCACTTTCGTGTAAACCACCGCCAACGTCTGAACCGTCATCTCTAACGTCATCTTCACTGTTTTCTTCTTCGTTATTCTCAACGATGGAACTGTCGATTTCTTCGTAGCCGACGTCTTCGACGATCTCGTCATCTCTATAATCGTCATCGTTATATCGTCGTCGTCGTCATCATCATCATCATCATCATCATCATCATCATCATCATTATAATCAACAATTTCCCCCTTCCTTCTCTTTAACATCATCACGTCATCATCATCATCACGTCATCATCATCATCACGTCATCATCATCATTGTCTTTTCTATCAATATATATATGTGTGTGTGTGTGTGTGTGTGTGTGTGTATGTGTGTGTGCGTGTGTGTGTGTGTGTGTGTGTGTGTTTGTGTGTGTGCATATATATATATATGCTCATCGCTCAGTGGTTAGAGTTTCGAGCTCACTATCACGAGTTAGTGACTTCGAATCCCGGATCGGGCTGCGTGTTATATTCTTGAGCAGGACACTATATTTCACGTTGTTCTAGTTCACTGAGCAGTAGAAATGAGTTGCGACGCCGCTGGTGCCAAACTGCCTTACCTTTAGATAACATCGGT
>NC_068999.1:9309801-9312406 GCF_001194135.2 Octopus bimaculoides | reverse complement strand
GGGCTTTCATTGCCTTTACCCTAACCTTTACAGAACCATACACCTATACGCATGAGCGTGCACGTACACACTCTCTCTCTTATACACACACACAAACATACATACATATATTATAAATAGTGTGCAATTTACTCATTCGACTAGTAGTTATACACAGGGCACTCCGTCGGTTAAGACGACGAGGGTTCCAGTTGATTTAATCAACGGAACGGCTCGCTCGGGAAATTAACGTGCAAGTGGCTGAGCACTCCACAGACACGTGTACCATTAACGTAGTTCTCGGGGAGATTCAGCGCGACACAGAATGTGACAAGGTTGGTCCTTTGAAATACAGGAGCAACAGAAACAGGAAGAAAAAGTGAGAGAAAGTTGTGGTGAAAGAATACAGCAGGGTTCGCGACCACCCAATGCTGGATCCTCGTGGAGATTTAGGTATTTTCGCTCAATAAACACTCACAGCGCCCTGTTTGGGAATCGAAGCCGTAATCCTACAACCGCGAGTCCGCTGCTCTAACCACTGGGCCATTGCATCTGCGCAGTAGTAGTTATACTTATCAAACGTATCATATTGCGATATATAGACATGTAGGAAATGAGGAAGACCGAGACAGAGAGAAATGGAAATGGAGAAAGAATGAATCACAGAAACAAGTAGGTGAATATGATGGGGGGGGGGGGAGGAGATATTAAATATGCGATTGAATCTTGTGATGAAAACCCTAAAATATATTTAAATTGCAGCACTCCATATTCTTAAATTTTAACTTATCTAATATACACGTAAATATTTATTTTCTGTAAACTCTGCAAATATTTTCAATAAATACTTCCAGCATAGTATTTCAATGATCCATACTCCCTAAGAGTTCACTTTAAATCTTCACCACATTTAACAGTAATTCTTGCCATCAACGTAATTGTCATCGCTGGCCCTTGGAGTATACTTATGTAATAGGATTACAACACCAGAGCAAGAAGAATGCGAGAGAGATTTCTATGATGAAAGAACGATACTTGAGCAGAAGAGAACTTGTTGAACTCCTTCCAGATCTAACTGCAATTGAAGAAAGGTCTAAACGGAATTTTAAAAGAGAAATCTGTTTCTAATGCACTACAAGTGATCCCAGAAATCCAGCATACAAGGATTCTATAAGCATAAAAGCGTGAAAGCACCTCTTCTTCTTCTTCTTCTTCTTCTTCTTATTATTATTATTATTATTATTATTATTATTATTATTATTATTATTATTATCACCCTCTATCTCTCTCTTTCTTTTCTCCAATGGATCTGCCTACCTTTATAGATAGACAGACAGATAGATAGAAGAGATACGTTCATACATACATACATACATACATACATACATACATACATATATACATACACAGACAACAGACCGACAGACAGATCAATCGATCGATCGATCGACAGACAGATAGATAGATCGATAGATAGAGAGAGAGATGGATAGATAGATAGATAGATAGATAGATAGATAGATAGATAGATGGGTATATCTTCTCGGAATTTTGTCAGTGAACAGGTCCCGGTCTCAAAGCGAATAAAATATTTTGACAAATTGAATTTAAATATTGAAACGGATCTAACGGTTTTATGTGTCTTTCTTAAATGGCTTATGAACACCTTCCACGCTGCAATTGTTTTCGTTCCAGCACACGATCTCAGATCGGGTCACTTGCTATGCAAGTACATCTCCGTACATCAGCTTTTTATGTTTATCCACAACATTCTAACATTGATTTTACTTAAAAGTAAATGACCTCCATATAGTGCAGTATTTCTGTTCAGATGTCCAGATTGGGGTCCACTCAAGCAAAACAGGAAAATGGGAATCCACAGCGGTGTATTAAGGGAACCTGAAAACATTTTCTTTCACCTGTATTTATTGCAAGAAACACCTAAATGTCTTTCTCTGATGATTTAAATAGTTCAACCTGCACAAGGTAATATGAAGAATAATAGGAATTTTGAAAGAAGTATCTCTAAAACATCGAATGGCTGTGGGGCCTTCCAGTATAGAATAGTATTCAAAGGAGTCCATAGGTACCAAAAATATATGGTTCAGAGCCATTGATTTGGACGACGAGGGAACGAACATGGTCAGTTCTTTTTTTGACTGAAAACAAAAAGAGGAAATGCGATAGTTACGTTGGCAGAACTTCAACTCTGTTCGTAGGAGGTTGCTACTAAATATTGTAAGACATTTTTTTCTGGCGCCGTCAACGGTTCTATCAATCCCTCCGATCCTAATGCACTATGGTTTGAGCTTGACTAACATTTAGGACAATCACACATAATAGTAGGGTATATATATAAGCTTAGATATGTTTGGACCAATGATTGGTCCAGGCCATATCTAACTTAATAGCAGCACCTGCTAGGATTATCTAAATCCTTTTTACAGTCAAGTTTTGTTTATGGTCCATTCAAGTAGTGAGTTCTTAATGAGTGAGTTATATCCAGGATGGCTTGTCTTGTATTCCTTGAAGAAATCTGTCTAGACTCCGTTTAAAGCTGATAGGATCCTTTTCCTCTCTTATATACATGCACACACACACACACACACACAAACACACACACACA
>NC_068999.1:9307151-9307711 GCF_001194135.2 Octopus bimaculoides | reverse complement strand
GGTGGTGGTGGTGGTTGTAGCGTTTTGGAAAAGGAATTGATGCGTGGAAAATGTTCATTCGCCTTGGGGCAAGGGGGACATAACACATTTAGGATCCATTGAAATGCTAGGGAGACACGATAGACCGTGTGTGTGTGTGTGTGTGTGCACGCATGCGTATGCGAGGGTGTGAGTGCGCGTGAGTATGCGCGTGTAATTGCGTGTGGAAACGGATACCCACAAGGCAATGTGTGTGTGTGTAGTGTGTGCATGCATGTGTGTGTGTGTGTGTGTGTGTGTGTATGTGTATACGTGTGTGTATGTGCGTGTATTCATGCGTGTATACATGGATGCGAGTGTGTGTGAAAATGTATGTGTATTCATGTGTGTATACATGGATGTGTATACGTGTGTGTGTGTGTGTGTGTGTGTGTGTGGCGTGTTTTGCAGGCGTGTAAATTGTGTGGTGGTGTGTGTGCTCGGCTGGTCGGTTGGTGTTGATATTGTTGTTGGTGGTGGTGGTGTTGGTGGTAGTGGTGGTGTTGGTAGTGGTGGTGTTGGTGCTAGTGGTTGTGGTGTTC
>NC_068999.1:9303022-9306266 GCF_001194135.2 Octopus bimaculoides | reverse complement strand
AAGAAGAAGAAGAAGAAGAAGAAGAAGAAGAAGAAGAAGAAGAAGAAGAAGAAGAAGAAGAAGAAGAAAGAGGGAGAGAAGGAGGACGAGGAGGAGAAGAAGAAGAAGAAGAAGAAGGAAGAGGAAGAGCAGGAGGAGGAGGGGGGAAGAGAAGAAGAAGAAGAAGAAGAAGAAGAAGAAGAAGAAGAAGAAGAACAAGAAGAAGAAGAAGGAGAAAAAGAAGACGAGGAGGAGGAGGGGAGGATAAAGTAGAAGAAGAACGACAGCAAGCAGAAACAAAGAGATAAAAAGGCGGTAGATTATGGAGGCGTCGAAGAAGACTGGGATATATTTATTGAGGGAGTTGTAAAGAATAATAGATTATGGCAAATGACAGTGACAAAGGGGGAGGAGAGAGAGGGAGAGGAAAGACGAGAATAAGAGAGGGAGAGAGAAGGAGAGAGGAAGAGAGGGAGAGAGAAGGAGAGAGCAAACAGACAGATACCGATATAGAATAAGAATGGGACATAGAGACAATGTAGGAATAGAGTCCAGTTAAAGATGGAAACGTGCGCAGGTACATATAAATACATACTTGTATCTATGTGTGCATGTATGTGTGCATATATATATATATATATATATATATATATATATATATATATATATATATATATATATATATATATATATATATATATATATGAGAGGCAACTTACGAAGGAATTGTGAATTCCAAACGAGAACTAATGTACGAAACGAAGCTAAGGCGCATGTATGTATCTGTATATGTAAGAGTGTACTTGTATGTGTGTGTGCGTGTGCACATATGCATATATGTGTGTGTCAGTGGGTGTGCGTGTTATTTATTTGCTACCCACAAGGGGCTACACACAGATGGGATAAACAAGGACAGACAAACGGATTAAGTCGATTATATCGACTCCAGTGCGTAACTGGTACTTATTTAATCGACCCCGAAAGGATGAAAGGCACAGTCGACCTCGGCAGAATTTGAACTCAGAACGCAGCGGCAGACGAAATACCGCTAAGCATTTCGCCCGGCGTGCTAACAACTCTGCCATCTCGCCGCCTTGCGTGTGTGTGTGTATGCGTATACGTATATGGAGGCGCAATGGCCCAGTTGTTAGGGCAGTGGACTCTCGGTCATAGGGTCGCTGCTTCGATTCCCAAATCGGATGTTGCAATGTATTTAGTCCTACATCAGCAATGAGTTCGTCATCAGTTTATTGATTTCTTTTTAATTTGAATGAAATTAAACTAATTCTAATGAAGTGGAAAAGCCAGTAGATAAAGTTTCGGTTGCTCTATATGCGTTGTATTTATATATCTGTGCTCCACCCGTGGCAAAAATGTATAGCACTCATACGCCACACGAAAGCCATAATGCATTTATCGCAGCCCTCACTACTTCCTCCAATGTGTCCTTCCTCTCTTTGCTGGTTTACGCTTTTAATTAGAGTGAAATGAAGCTTCTGTTTCCTGCGATGTCGTACGACCAGTAGATTCATTTTCATATATTTTGTATTTATATTTCCTTGCTCCGTTACGGCGACGCGCTGGCAGAATCGTCAGCACGTCGGACAAAACTCATAGCAGCAATTTCTCTGCCTTTACGTTCTGAGACCCATTCCCGTCGAGGTCGACATTGCCTTTTATCCTTTCGGGATCAATGAAATATGTGCCATTTGAACACAGAGGCCGATGAATTTGAATAGTCCCTCACCACAAATTTTCAGGCCCTCTTCCGATAGTAGAAAGGATATTTCATTCATTCGTCTTCGACATACGTGAGGGCTTACCAAAAAAAGATAAAAACGGTAATGCATTTATGACAGTCATTCACTGTTAGTGGAGGCGCAATGGCCCAGTGGTTGGGGCAGCGGACTCTCGGTCATAGGATCGCAGTTTCGATTCCCAGACCGGGCGTTGCGAGTGTTTATTGAGCGAAAACACATAAAGCTCCACGAGGCTCCGGCAGCGGATGGTGGCGAACCCTGCTGTACCTTTTCACCACAACATTCTCTCACTTTTACTTCCTGTTTCTCTTGTGCCTGTAATTCAAAGGGTCAGCCTTGTCACACTGTGTCACGCTGGATCTCCCCGAGAACTACGTTAAGGGTACACGTGTCTGTGGAGTGCTCAGCCACTTGCATGCTCTGTTGTTCGGATCAACTGGAGCCCTCGACATCGTAAGCGACGGAGTGCCAACAAACAACACCGTTAGTATAGGCCTATGCGTCAAATACGCCAAACCAATATAAATGTAAGACAAAAAGACCCGTACTTAAAAAGACAAGCTATGGGGGTTCCTATATATTTATTATCTCTCTTCATATCTCAATGTCTGCACGAATAAAAATCATAACGTTCTCTCCCATTTCTGCTTTGAGCAATTAACTAACTATAAAAATACTAAGAGATGCGTTAACTGATAATGCTCATTAGGTTATTGTTTAACCACAAACTGTTAGTGGCTGAACCCAATATCTTCAAACAAACGCCATATCTCTATTAGCCACAAAGTGATGTGAATTGACGTTCGTATGCCCCTCCTTGATTTTTGTTTGATATATTTATTTTATTTTCAAATGTTTATTTATTTATTTTGCTATTGTATTAATCGCCAAGTACTGTTGTTATTGTTTCTCCTGCGTGTGTGTATGCATGCATACACGTATATGTATGTATATATATATATATATATATATATATGCATGTATATATACGATATATACAAATATACATATACACACAGACTATACACATGCACACACACACACACATTCAGACGCATATATTCACGCATACATCAGAAACCTATGGTCGTTATCATCATCCACCCCCCTTTTTACATGTCGTGTTTCTAGGAACCCTTTAGTGAAGGAAAAACAAACAGGCTCCACCCATGTTTATCCATTTCGTCAACCACACACACTCTTAAATTCGTTAAGAACAACCCTGTCCTGCCGTTACTCGTCCTCTTTAAATGCTTTCTTTTTGGCGTTTTTATATATTCATTCATTCTTCTTATTCGTCTTCTCCTGATTATTATTATTATTATTATTATTATTCCTGTTTTTTCATTACTATAACGCATGAAGTTAATCTTAACCGAACATTAAATATCAGATTCCTAATTCGTTCCCATCAACGTCTCTCTCTCTCTCTCTCTCTCTCTCTCTCTCTCTCTCTCTCTCTCTCTCTCTCTATTTTCCTCAATCTCTCTTACCCTCTTCCTCTT
>NC_068999.1:9300897-9303012 GCF_001194135.2 Octopus bimaculoides | reverse complement strand
TATATATATATATATATATCCATCTCTTTCCCTATCTCCCTCCTTCTTTCACTCTCTTAACCCCGCCCCCAACTCTTTCACAACCACAGTGCTTTTCCCTCTTTTTTTTTTCTTTTTTCTTCCATCCTCCACTCAAACAGCAAAGCTTCACCATCATTCCCTGCCATCCAATATCTCTGCCTCTATTAACCACATTATATAAGAGTCCGACATCGCCATAAGCACATCACATTCCACCATCATAATAATAATAACCAGCATCATCACCACAAGCTTCACGAAAACTACCACCATCACCACAACACAAAAACAACAACAACAACCACATTGTTTTTTTTCTTTTTCCTTCTTTCTTCCTTATTTTATTAACCACATTGAACGAATCTGATAAATACCCGCTCGCTCATATCTTCGTATCAAACCCTCCTTCATAGCTAGCAGGCTAAACAGAGAAGCTACATGGTAAAGACATGCCTTATCTGTCCTTACCCAGTTGTTAGCGTAATGTGGTGGTTCTTTTTGTTTTCAATCCGTATTTCTTTTATAATATTGCATTTTTATTATTTTGCTATTTTTCCATATTTTCTTTTGTTTTTTGTCATTCTTTTTCTCCCCTCCGCTTTATCGCATTAATCATGCTAAAAACTTTGACAAATGTTATTAATTGCTTACTCATCGGAAAGCGTTGCCAAATCATCTTTTCACGTTGGAAGCAGTATTGTCTTAACCGCCTTGCTAAATTATAGAGGGCGTGACGAAACAGCGACGTTACCAAGGAATAGACGAATATGATTGAGATAAAACACACACACACACACACGCACACACACACACACACTCACACACACACACACGCACACACACACATATATATATATATATATATATATATATATATATATATATATATATATATATATATATATATATATATATATATATATATACATGTGTGCACGCACACGGAAGAAGAGTCCTACACGCATACATACACACACGCATGCACACTTATACACACAAACACACACAGTTGTATATCATAGACATATGTGCATACATACTCGCTAACATACATATACATACGCATTCATACGTACATACATATACGTACATATTCATACACACACATATTCATACAAGAAAGACGCGCGCACATTCACACTCACCAAATAAAAACAGACGTAAGACAATGATACTCTCTCGCTTTCTCTCAACACACACACACACACAAGCGCATACACTGTCTCCTATACACGTGTACTCAATTCCCCTCTTCTTTACACGCACACACACACATATACACTCACATACACACACACATATGCATTCACATACACACACACAAGATTAAGACTCTGAAAGAATATTTCTTATTTTGTACTCAAAGATAGCAATGAAGGAATGTAGAAATGGGCTATGAGAATGTAGTAAAAAATGTAGCGGTGGTTGTAGTAGAAGTGGTACTGATAGATTTATTGTGACGATGGTTGCGGTGGCGGTGGTGGTGGTGGTGGTGGTGTTGGTGTCGGGTAGTGGTTGTGATGATACGATCGTAGTGGTAATATTGGCGCTAATGGTACGAGTGCCAATGGTCGTAATGGTGGCGGTGATGGTGTCACGGTAGTGGTGGTGGTAGTGATGGTGGAGTTGATGGTGATGATGATGATGATGCTCATAGTAGCGATGGGCTTTGGTGTGGTGATGGTGGGGTGCTAGTCATAGTGATGATGCGGACGGATGAAGCAGTAATGGAGATAGTTGTCATGGTTGTAGTAGTATTGGTGGTGATGGTGGAGGTGGTAGTAGAAGTAGTAGTGGCCGCAGCAGCAGCAGCAGCAGTAGTAGTAATAGTAGTAGTAGTAGTAGTAGTAGTAGTAGTAGTTGTAGTAGTAGTAGTAGCAGCAGCAGCAGCAGCAGCAGCAGTAGTAGTAGTAGTAGTAGTAGTAGTAGTAGTAGTAGTAGTAGTAGTAGTAGGTTTATGCATTCAGCTTCATAGTATACGCAAAAGTTTTCATATTTGATGAACTCATATAGTCGATGACATTGACCCCAGCAGTCGACTGGTACTTTATTTTATCAATCCTGAAATGGGATTGAAAGAAGGCAAAGTTGACC
>NC_068999.1:9298113-9300666 GCF_001194135.2 Octopus bimaculoides | reverse complement strand
ATCACTGTCTCTCTCTCGCTCTCTCTCTCTTATTTTCCTCCTCTCTATCTCTCTCATTCTTCACCTCTCTCTCTCTATCCCTATCTGTGTCCCTATCTCTCACACTCTCCTCCTCCTCCTCTCTCTCTCTCCGACTGCGTTATATATATATATATATATATATATATATATGTGTGTGTGTGTGTGTGTGTGTGTGTGTGTGTGTGTATATATATATTTATTTATTTATTTATATACACGCACACACATATTATCCTTTAAAAAAAATTGTATTCACAGGGAGCTCGAATTTTCGCCAACTAAACCATCATCGAAATTTCGAAGTCACTGCCCGAGACTTCGAATTCTCTGTCAATATTATTCTTGTTAAATAATAAATTTACACTCACCAAATGTATGGAGTAAGCCTTCACATTAAAGTAAATATACTTTTTTTATCACTAAACATAAAAAGATGCCTTAGTATATACACACATATATACATATATCGTAGTACCAGCACCAACAGTCGCCATTCAAATTTCAAATATATATTCTATTATTTCAGTCATTTTATTGCGGCCATGCTGAAGCACCGCCTTTAAGGGTTTTTGTCGAAGAAAAGCGTTCCCACCACTTATTCCTTGAAAGCTTAGTACGTATTATACTGAATATTAAAACGAACGGGAAACAAACAGAAGATCCGTAATTCTTCATCACTTACCGACCAATTGGAATTATTAATTTTCGCACCTTTAACGTTAAAGGTGCGAAACTGAATAATGCCAATTGGTTGGTAACTGATGAAGAATTACGGACCTACTGCGTTTGTGTTCCGTTCGGTTTTACATTCAGTTTATGTTACGTTTTCATCTCTCTTTCTCTTTCTATATATATATATATATATATATATATATATATATATATATATAGAGAGAGAGAGAGAGAGAGAGAGAGAGAGAGAGAGAGAGAGAAAGAGAGAGACGAGCAATTCGGCACTAGACACGACGTACTTCTGCACCCTTTACATCTATTCGCCTTGTTTCGTTCGTCTCTGGGCTATATTAGAAAACACTTGTCTATAGTGTCACACAGAGGAACTGAACCCGCAATTTCGTAGGTTCATTGCGAGTTTCTCAACCACAATTTTATGCCCTTACTATATGAAATCACAATAATATACGAGTATGTTTTTACTGTCTCACAATATTGGCCCCTAATATACTAACTGCTCCTTAATATCATCAGATTACTTGCTTTTTTTCCTTCCTCTCTAATTTTTTCTTTCTTTATTTATTCTTTTATTTATTTATCCATTTTCTCTGTTTGCTTTATTTTATTTCTTTTTTGTAATTATGTGTATCTGCGTTGAATAAAGTTCAGCGTCGCACGCAGTGAATATTTCACGTGTAAAATGTTTCCAAGCTGCAGTCGCCATCATTATCATCTTCATCTTTCTTGTTGACGGTGGCGGCGGTGGTGCTGTTGTTGTTGTTGTTGTTCTTCTTCTTCTTCTTCTTGTAATCAACCATTTTTTCCCCCTGTTGTTCTGTTACTTTACGGTACGCGTGTGATTGACCAGTACGTGACATGAAACCGCAATCGTTTCGTCTGCATAATCTGCGCACGCACACTCACAGCATGGCTCATTCACAGACAGACACACATGCATGGTACACTTGAATAACCAAAAAAAAAACAAGAACAAGAAATAAATAAATACAGTATGAAAAAACACACACAAAAAAAAAGACGGCTGCTCACCCATAGACAAATAAAATGGAGACAAAAATACCATTTTCACGTAGTTACAAACATATACACATCCACGCTTGTATGTCATATACACAAACGTGAAGGAGCGTCGCAGACACACGCATGCGGACATATATGTATGTATGCATATTTATGTATATATGTATGCATGTGTTGTGTATATATCTCAATATGACTGTATATATGCATGCATATAAATATAGACAGACGTAATTATAAGAACATATATATATATGCACGCATGTATGTAATTATGTATGTATATGTGTATATATATGTGTGTGTGTGTGTGTGTGTTTGTATGTATGTGTCTGTACGCTTTTATTCTTTTATTTGTTTCAGTCATTTGGCTGCGGCCATGCTGGAGCACCACCTTTAGTCGAACAAATCGACCCCAGGACTTATTCTTTGTAAGCCTCGTACTTATTCTATCGGTCTCTTTGGCCGAAATGCTATGTTACGAGGTTTTAAACACGCCAATATCGGTTGTCAAGCAATGGTGGGGGAAACAAACACAGACACACGCAAACATACACACATACACACACATACACACACAAGCACAGAACACTCACATACAAACACATACACACATACACACAAACAAATATATAAATATACGACGGATGATTCTCATGTCTGGTTGTTGATAGATTATCCTCTGTAAGGATTGTATACGATCTATGTTGTTCTATCAGTATTTACACGTTGAAAAATAAATCCATCTACTTCTACTAGAATACATTTCAGCACTTCAAAAACAAATATGCTTGTTTACATATGGCGTTATATATATAT
>NC_068999.1:9296046-9297500 GCF_001194135.2 Octopus bimaculoides | reverse complement strand
ATATATAACTCTGTGTGTGTGCTTGTGTGTCGTAGTTTATCACCATCGCTTGACAAGTGATGCTGGTGCATTTGCATCCCCGTCATTTAACGTTTCGGCCAAAGAGATCGATAGAATAATTACTAGGTTTAGAAAGAAGGAGACCTGGGGTCGATTTGTTCGACTAAAGACGGTGCTCCAATGTGGCCGCAGTCACATGACTCAAAGAAATAAAACAATGAAAGAATATATTTATATACGTACATACCTATATATGTATATGCTTACATGGTATTTTTAAAACCAAAAGAAGAACACAGACAAATAAAATTCTATGCACAAAAAGCAACAACGAATATTTGCTTTCATTAATATAAAAGAAGATTATTGTAAAAAACGTAAACACAATATGCATATATATAAGAAACTGTGTCAAATCAAACCGTCAATGGTATAAATGACTTATACACAAACATAGAACGATTTCGTGTACACTGCCTTTAGGATATGCTAAATGTTCATTTATTACAGTTATATGTTTTACATGATAGGGATTACATACGTGGTAGTAGCAGGGGTGCTGAGTCAACCTTCGAGTTAGTTGAGTAGCATGGACCACCCATGTTTCTGCAGAGATTGTGAATATGAATTAGTCGAATGATCCTGCTAGTTTCGGCTCAGTTACTTTACATCAAAAATCACACAGATGCAATTATATATGCATTTATATATGTATGTATATAAATACATAAGTACATATGTACATACATATATAGAGATGTTTTGTGTGTGTGCGTATGTATGTTTGTATATATATATATATATTGATAGACAGCTAGATACATAGATAAATAGATAGATAGATAGATAGATAGATAGATAGATAGATAGATAGATAGATAGATAGATAGATAGATAGATAAGTCAAACATACTGACAGATAGATTGACAGATTGACAGATAGACGTACATACACTCACGCTGACTTATGTGCACGCACACAGTCATGTTTGTAAAAACCACAGTAATTACACCGATTATTATATAACCATATTTTCAAGCAACTTGTGCTGCAGCATGTCCTTAGCTATATTGATTACCTTAAAGTGAACCTCTAAGTATTAATACCATCAGTAATTATTGTACAATTCACAAAGATATTATATCATAGCAGTGATATCTACCTTTAAACTTAAATACTTTTCTACATTTTAATTTGAGCAAAGGTAAACGAATATAGTTGAACAATATCTGCATGCAATATCTCAAAAGGATTGAGTCTGTCAAACATATATGAATCCCTTGTGCCGTTCCTGATATGCATGGTGAACGTTATACGTAGAATATATAGAAAAATGTTATGCTACATATTAGTACACATGCGTACGCACAGAGCCCATTCATTTGCACATAACAAATATACCTTCATGCACGTAATTGCATGTGTATATATGTATGAATGTATGCATATATAT
>NC_068999.1:9290494-9293524 GCF_001194135.2 Octopus bimaculoides | reverse complement strand
GTGTGTGTGTGTGTGTGTGTATTTGTGTGTGTGTGTTTTTGCCCCACATCAGCGCTTGACAATCGATGTTGGTGTGTTCACGTCCCCGTAACCTAGCGGTTCGGCAAAAGAGACCGATAGAATAAGTACAAGGCTTACAAAGAATAAGTCCTGGGGTCGATTTGTTTGACTAAAGGTGGTGCTCCAGCATGGCCGCAGTCAAATGACTGAAATGAATAAAAGAATCAAAGAATATATATATATGTATATATATATATATATGTATATATATGTATATATATCTATATATATATAATATAAATAATACAAATGTTGCATATATATATATATATACAATATGTCGTCTGCCAAACCTGCCTGAACTCGATCTTGCGTGATTGCGAAGCGAATATCTTAAGCAATCAGCCATCCAACATCCATAGACATACTCACACACACACACACACATTTATGGACACAATCACAACAGTCAGCCACTCATTCACAAGCAAATGCACGCGCAAAACAAAACAAAAAACAAACATTATAAACACGAACAAACCAACGCAGGTAATCTCGCCCAAAATTGTATACATAGATCCACGTATTCTGGAAGACACAGTTAAATCTCAACTGGAGAAAACCTGTCCAGAGGCACGTAGCTGAAGAAAAAACGTATTAAAGTTACGTCTGACTGAACGACGAACAGACAGACGGAAGTAAATGACCTAAAGACTGCCTCACGTACGGTTTACAAAGCGATAGTGTTGGTTGAGCTCTTCACCACGCCCCACGATATTTTTGTTCTTTAAGTTTCACCAAACCTTAATACGACAATGATATTAATATAGCAGCCGATGATTATCATGCTGTTGTTGTTGATGATAATGTTGATGATGATAATGTTGATGTTTTTACTTTGTTTTTTTTTGTTTTTGTTTTTTTGCTTGTACTTTTGCTTGTTGTGATGTAGTTACTGCTGTCGCTAATGGTTGTTTTTTCAGAATCGTCCAGCTGGTTTTCATATTGTTGTTGTTGTTGCTGTTACTGTTCTTGAATATACTAAAAGTTACTGTTGTTTTTAATGATGTTACTATTATTATCATAAAGGCGTCGAGCTGGCAGAATCGTTAGAGCGCCAGGCAAAATATATAGTGGCATTTCATTCGTAGTTACGTTCTGAGTTCAAATTCTACAGAAGTCGATTTTGCCTTTCACCCTTTTGGGGTCGATGAAATAAGTACCAGTTACGCACTGGGGTTGATGTAATCAATTAGACACCTCCCGAAAACTTTTAGCCCTAGTTCCATTAACAATAAGTATATTATTATCATTGTTGCTAAGGCAACGAACTGGTAGTATCGATAGAATTGCCGACAAAACACTTTGTCCGTCTATTAGTTCTGAGTTCAAATTCCACCGAGACCGAATCTGTCTTTCATCCCATCCGGGTTCGATGAAATAAGTACTGGGGTGGATTTAATTGACTTACCCACTCACACCGAACTTACGCACGCACGCAAATATTCATACACACACGCACGTGGAATGACCTTAGCAAGGTGCGCATGAACGGACACACACACATATGTATATATATGCAAATACAGATGTACGGATCTGTATATTTGCGTGAATAAGTTTAGGAGTATATAGAAATTCTAAGAACACAACTTTACGATGAAATACTAAACGCAACATACATGTCTGTATGTGCATGGTTATGAATATTTATTTGTGTCTATGAACGTATACCTCTGTATGTATACACATATATAGATATTATATATCTCTGGGTGTGCGTGTATATATATATATACATACACACATAAAGGAGGGTAATACGTATGTGCCATTAATTTACGAGTATCAGCTTATAGGTAGACGGAACAGAGAAAACACTGATGCGCATTCATACCAGCCGTCACTCGCTTTCGTTCACACACGATCAAACCCAAATTCTGATATAAACCAACTGAAAACTGCGTGATACCTAAGGAATATCAGCACACACACATTTACACACACATACCCTTATACAGATAGGATATATACATATTTGTGCACACACATATTCGTATACGTATGTATGTATATATATATATCTATATATATATATATATATATATATTTATGTATATATATATATATATATATATATATATATATATACTTATATATACACACCCATATATATGTGTATGTATATACGTATTTATACATAGGCATATAGACACATGCATGTATATATATATGTATATGTATAGATACATATACTTATATATGCGTATGTTTCTACATATTTCTACATATATGTCTGCCTGTGTATGTGTGTATGTAACGTTTGTATTCGTGCGTGTATATGCACGATATTTCATGTTTCTATTCCCTTAGCCTTACTCGACCTTTCTATGTCTAAATGTAGAATACGTAGACAGCGATGAAAACCTGGTAGACAAAACAGCAATAACAAAAACATACATAACTAAATACATCAGCGATTCATCCCCACCCAGGTACACGCACATACGCACAATCTAAGAGAGCCACATAAATACACAAACAACGAGCAAGAACGCTCTTCTCTCGAGTAAGATTTTTCAATCTACTCGTTAGTAGCCATTATATAACATCAGAATTTTTATTGGTTTAACGTTCTTAATAAAATCACGTATGAGATATTCGCTTACATGTCACAATAAAAGCTTAATGATCCACAATATATGTTTAATGTTTCATTGTTAATTTCATTCTGTGTTGTTTTGCTGTGATGTATTCTGTAAATATATTAGCTTTCGGCGATTATGATTTTGCGAACCGGTTTCGACTCCTACATTTTTTTTTTTCTTAAAGCCGCTGTCACTTACTTTGCTTACATCTTGAATCGTGAATCAGTGTGGAGTGTACTGCAGTTAGAGTGCAAGCTGAACATGAAATGTAACATATAACCACACACACATGCACACAAATACGTATAGACACACGCAGACACACACACACACACACACACACACACACACACACACACACACACACACACACACACACACA
>NC_068999.1:9285868-9288368 GCF_001194135.2 Octopus bimaculoides | reverse complement strand
TGTGTACACAATTTTTGGGGTGCATTTTGATGAACGCCGTCATGAAACATGTTCGGTTTGGAACATAGTATGCTAAGAATATTCATCTTCCTATAACTAACTGAATATAGTATTCACATTTTAAAAGGGTTAGGGATGGGGTTAGGGTTAACGTATACATGTGACTATATTTGTTTTAGGCATTAACTAAAGGGAAGGTCAGCTTCCCTTAGTAGCTCACAGCAGACTCACACACATACATCCACAGAAAAATGAACATAGTACATTTTTTTTTACACACACGCACGCATACAAACACACACATATATACATATATACACTCACATGAACACACACAAACCAAAGATACACTTGTTGACAAATTTATCCGCCTTATAAGAGTAATTTACTCATTATATTTGCTGTTCTCATGGCAGTTTAACGTTCGAAAAAATATCATCTTTCTTGTATCGTACGGTTCATATTCGCACTCTTCTAGATTGTTTATATATACATACATAACCGCAGGCTTACCTGTGTAGTAAGAAGCCTGCTTCCCAACCACATGGTTCCGGGTTCAGTTCCAGTGCGTGGCACCTTGGGCAAGTGTTTTTTTACTATAGCCTCGGGTTGAGCAAAGCCTTGTGAGTGGATTTGGTAAATGGAACCTGAAAGAAGACTGTCGTATGTATGTGTGTGTCTGTCTGTCTGTCTGTTTTTGTCCCCTCCACCATCGCTTAACAACAGATCTTGGTGTGTTTCCTTCCCCGAAAACTAGCAGTTGGGCAAAAGAGATCGAAAGAATAAGTGCCAGGCTTACAAAGAATAAATCCTGGGGTCGATTTTTTCGACAAAAAGGTGATGCTCCAGCATGGCTGCAGCCAAATGACCGAAACAAATAAAAGAATAAAAAATAAAAGAATATATACATGGTTTTACGATTGGTAAAGGGCATCGTCTCCACATGTCATGCTTACATGCCAAGGTGCCGCCATGATATCATTGTTGCACCTTGTGTTTTATGTACAATCTGAATATCATGTCCGAACTCTTCGCAGAAATGTGTGGACGCACAGAGTTTTCGTTTAAAAGAAATCACCCCAGTCTGTGAGTTTAAAATGGCCGTTCAACTGGGCGGACGTTTACGAAGACCTGTCCTGACTGGTTGCTTAGTTAAATGCAGAACATGAACGCCAAATATATATAAAAAAAAAAACTAACCTGTCTCACGACGGTCTAATCCTGGCTCACGTTCCCTGTTAGTGGGTGAACAATCCAGCGCTTTGCGAATTCTGCTTCGCAATGATAGGAAGAGCCAACATCAAAGGATCAAAAAGCGACGTCGCTGCGAACGCTTGGCCGTTACAAGCCAGTTATCCCTTTGGTAACGTTTCTGACACCTCTCGGCGGACGCATAGCTCGCCGCTGTTCGGAAAAAGATCGATGGGTCACGCTTTCGCGGTCCGTATCCATACTGAAAATCGAGACCAAGCGAGCTTTTGCCCTTTTGCTCGCACGTGTGGTTTCCTTCCGTCCACGATGAGCTCGCCTTGGGACACCTGCGTTACCGTTTGACAGACGTACCACCCCAGTCAAACTCCCTGACCGACACTGTTCTCGACTAAGGGTCGCACGCATCGGCTGCGTCGGCGCCCGCTAAGACGCTCGACATGTATCGCGCGCTTCGCACCAGATAATGAACCACCGCTAGGCGTCGGCCCGATCCTTTCTCCATTGAGTGAGCGAGGAAACATGAAACCCAAAGACCAAAGCCTTTCTATGTTTCCCTTTTGGAAATAAATTTCAGTATGAACTTCATAGGTGTAATACTCCATAATGTGGTAGTAATTTTTGCTTCTGTCATTGTCATCATTTCCCAGGTTTATATAATTTCCGTTCTTACGTAACTTGTGGTTATATTATTATTGTAGCCATTGTAGTCGTTGTTGTTGCCGTTGTTTTAGCATTCATTGATATTGTTTCAGTGAGCGCTAGTCATATAGTTATCTTGTCATCAAGCCTATTCAAGCCGATATCATTGATGCTGATTTTGATGAGGTTGTTGTTGTTTGCCACTGGCTTCGTTATTTCTGTTGTTATCGTCGATGATGACACTGATAATGGTGACGTGACGTTCGCATTTCTTGCTTTTGATGTTAACGTATTTTCCAAAGACACTCGTCTTATAAGCAACTTCAATCGATATCAGTGCTATTGAACATTGATGTGGCTGTTGTTCTTCTTGTTCTTCTTCTTTTTTTTCTTCTTCTTCTTCTTCTTCTTCTTCTTCTTCTTCTTCTTCTTCTTATTCTTCTTCTTTTTTTCTTCTTCTTCTTCTTCTCTTTCTTCTTCTTCTTCTCATTCTTTTCCTTCTTCTTCTTCTTCTCTTTCTTCTTCTTCTTTTCTTCTTCTTCTTCTTCTTCTTCTCCTTCTTCTTCTTCTTCTTCTTCTTCACCCCCTCTCTTTCTTCTTCTTCTTCTCATTCTTTTCCTTCTTCTCCTCCTACTTCTCCTCCTACTCT
>NC_068999.1:9284762-9285858 GCF_001194135.2 Octopus bimaculoides | reverse complement strand
CTCCTCCTCTTTCTCCCCCTCTTTCTCCTCCTCATCCTCCCCCTCCTCCTCCTCCTTCTTCTTCTTCTTCTCTTTCTTCTTCTCTTTCTTCTTTCTCTTCTTCTCATTCTTTTCCTTCTTCTTTCCATAAGCATTATTTTTGTTCTTTATTATTTTTGTTCATTATTATTGTTGTTGCTGTTGTTTTTAGTGACCTTTTTTTGTCTCCTACTTCCTCTTCACTTTCTTCTTCCTCTGATCCATACTGTTGTTGTTGTTGTTGCTTCGTCGTTATTCTTTAATTCATTTATGCTCTTCGTGTGTGTGTGTGTGTGTGTGTGTGTGTGTGTATGTTTCTATTTTTATTTCATTAAAATTTGTTGATTCTCCAAGAATCGATCCACAGCTTCTGAAAGCGGACGAGAGCAACTCCGATAACAAACTGGCGCCATACGTCTTATGATTGAGTTCAGCTGCATCGAAACACGATGCAGATGACACGTTCCATGTTCTGAATGAAGAAGTAATTTCAAGCAAATGTTTCTCTCATTCGTCCGTCGTGAATCATAATTCGAGAGCTGCCTACTCAGATTCCGAGTTTTATATCATTTTAACGCACTCACTATCATGTTTGTCCTGTTATTGCTTACGTAGTTATATAACCCGACTGTCCCACAATAAGCAAACCGACGCAGATAGACATTCTGATTGGGACCATCTTGTTCGTTTTAATGTCTTTTGAGCCAGGAAACAAAATATTTCAAACTTTATATATAACATGTTATGGTGTGATATGAGGGAGATTTTGATGCAAACTCCAGTATTTTCAGCTAAAATAAGCGGGTACCTCTGTTGTATAGGAATTATTTAATGATATGCAGAGATATACAAAATCAGTCTTATGTAGCTACGTGTTGGAAGGTGTGTTCTTACAAACAAACAGGTGTCCGACTCATGTGTGTGTACGCATGCATGTATAGATGTATATATACACACATATATATACTTCATTGAAAAGCAACAGAAATTTTTTAAAAAACTGTTACTCAGAGTTTCACGTTCCCGTTCGTCAGACAGTTTTGTTTAGAATCTTTCTAAACAAAACTATATACTATAT
>NC_068999.1:9283322-9284048 GCF_001194135.2 Octopus bimaculoides | reverse complement strand
CTCTTTCTTCATATACAAAAGAAATATGAAAGCCTGTCCATTCTTTTGGCTTCACTAGAGAATCATTTCTTTTTATTTTTTTATTCTTCTTCCTCTTCTTCGTTCTTACTTTGACAATTTCTCAGTCTGGCTTTGGTTCTATTGATAAAAGCAAACCATTCCAATATCCGGTGAAGCCAAACCAAATGTATCTAAGACATCGTTCGTCCTGTTTCGGCTGTTATTTATGTCTCGACGTCTTGGTGATTCACATGTTGTTGGTATTTACATTAGATTGTTTCTCTGTTTTAATTTTTTATTAGTGTTCCTTCATTTGCAATTAAGATTTTGTCTCTGTGTCTGCTTAGCCTATATGTGGATATTGGCATATGTATGGTGTGTGTTTAAGTGTATGTGTGTATATGTGCGTGCGTGTGTGTGTCTGTTTATGTGATTTGTGTGTGTGACTATGTGTGCGTAAGTGCATTCGTGTCGGTTTTGTATATATTCGTATGAATGTGTGTAAGAAAGATGTGTTAGTTTGAAAAGGAAGGGTAATGGCTGTCAACATGCTGGAAATGAAAATAAAGTAATAAAAATGATATTTTCTACTGTAGACACAAGGCCTGAAATTGGGGGACGGGGATAGTCAGTTGTATCGACCACAGTACACGACTGGTACTTTTTCATCGATCTTGAAAGGATGAAAGGCAAAGTCGACCTCGGCGAAATTTGGACTCAGAACAT
>NC_068999.1:9282656-9283312 GCF_001194135.2 Octopus bimaculoides | reverse complement strand
ATAGTATATATAGTATATAGTATTTATTAGGACATCAAGTACTGGCTGTCAGAAGGAAGAATACGGCTTAACATAGTACAGATTAGTAACAAATGTATTTTGATCGAATCGCTTTGTAGCTAATCTCAGTACACATGATCATGTGGCAAAGCATTACACACACACACACACACACACACACACACACACACACACACACACACACACACACACACACACACACACACACACACACACACACACACACACACACACACACACACACACAAACACACACACACACACATACACACACACACCTGCACACACACAAACATGTATATGTATACATGTCTATATCTACGTGTAGATTCTGTATGGTATGTACATTCATATACGGTTGTACTCATACAGAGTTAATCTCGTTCGCTCTTCTCTCTTTCTCTCTCAGTCTCTCACTCCTTCTATCTCTCTCTCAGTCATTCGTTTTCTTTTTATTTCCTGATTTCTTGATCTCCCTCAGCTTATCGCATACCTCCCTCTCTCTCATTCACTTCCTCCTCCACTCACATCTCCCTTTTTCCATACTCTTTCCGTACCATTCTATCTCACTGTCTTTCTCTCTCTCTCTCTCTCTCTCTCTATATATATATATATATATATATATATATATATAT
>NC_068999.1:9280960-9281897 GCF_001194135.2 Octopus bimaculoides | reverse complement strand
GACTCAGAACATAAAGACAGATGAAATATTGCTAAGCATTTTCCCGGCGTGCTTAACAATTCTGCAATCTCTCCGCTTTAAAAATAATAATAATAATAATAATAATAATAATAATAATAATAATAATGCTAATGATAAATACTGATAAATAATAATAGTGATGGTGAACGAGCGGAGAGAAGAGTGAGGACGTGAAGGTCGAATTTTCCGAATACTCAAGACTGCTATTCCATGGGTCATGACCAAAGGAACAAAGGAAGAGGAGACCTTACAAAAGATGGGGAACCACCTTTAACGAAAATCATCTCAAAAGATGCAGGTGACTATACTCGAAACGGGAGTATTGGAGATGTATTGTTGCCTAGTGTGGATACCAATTGTACGCGGGGAGCTAAGACTTAGAAGAATGATGGGTCGAACAACCTCCTAGAAGTCCATCAGCATATTATATTAATAGACGAGATTCTCCTATTGTTTCTTATCCACAAAATTGCATCTAAAGTCTAATATATTCAATCACACATCACATATAAACCAGACTTGATATCAAAGTTGCGTTCAGGCTGATTTTTCTCAAATCATATTTTACGCTTGTGACCTCTTCCACTCTCTGCATTACGGGCATAATAAGATCAAACTACCAGTTATCGATTGCATGGTGTTATTTTGGCATGGCGTCTATGTACGGAATAAATAATGTTACATGTGTAGGCAAGGACGGAATAGATATTGCATCCATAACGTGTATATTCTTTGGCATATGGACACTTGTTGAAGACTATATTAGTTCTATCACCATGTTCTCATGAAAAGAGTGGACGCACACGAACACATACACACACACGTACACACACACACACACACACACACACACACACACACACACATATATATATATATATATATATATATGTATGTGTGTGTGTATGTGTTCGTG
>NC_068999.1:9276143-9280209 GCF_001194135.2 Octopus bimaculoides | reverse complement strand
ACACACACACACACACACACACACACACATATATATATATATATATATATATATGTATATATATATATATAGATATATTTAATTATATAGGGAGAGAGAGAAAAAGAGAGACAGGGAGAAAGAGAGATGTAGAAACAGAGTGAGAGAGTGATACATAAATATACGCTGAAAAATTATTACTTCACATCCTTAACATCTCAATAGAACAGATTGCCTGAGTTTCTTTAACGAACGAACATCTGTCTCAGAAATACCTAGTTCTTGCATGTTCTCCCTTTCTTTCCTCTTCAGGTGGGGTGGGAAATTTTCTTCAATAAACCCCCAACAGCCACACACACAAACACACATATATATATACATATATACATATATATATGTATATATGTATGTATATATGTTTATATGTATATATATGTATTTATATATGTGTGTGCATATATGTATATAGATGCGTATGTATATAGTTTTTGCGAAAGCAGCTGAATATTTCTGTTCGATTAGATATTTATTTGATTGGTGCATGTCTTTAGTGTAGATTCTGTGTGTGGGATGTGTTGAGATATACATCAATAAGTGAAAACGTTTGTATTTAGAAAGTTACGTCTAAAACTCGCTAATAGAATAGACGAAATTGAAGACGGCTGTGAAACCAGGCAAGGAAATATAATAACTCGACTCTATTGATGTAGAAAATTGCAAAGACGAGAGGCAATATGGGAAAAGCAATGTAAGAAAAGCAAAAAAAAAAAAAAAAAAAAAAAAAAAAGAGGAACTGAAAAGAAAAAATAGAAATAAGGAAAACTAAAAATAAGAAATAAGAAAATAAAGAATTAAAGAAGGAAAAAGAGAGAGGGAGAGAGAATATTCGGAAATATAGAACTGAGAGTAAAAATTTATAGCAATGGAAGGGAGAAAATGTTTTAAAATAGGAAAAAATAAATCAATATATTTTTTAAAAATTGTCAGAAAATGCATTATAAAAAATATTAAAATTAATTTAATTACAAACTTGTAAAGTATTATTTCAAAAATATAGTAATAGTAAAGATGAAAATGAAAAATAAAATCGAAGGACAAAGGTATTACAACAATATTCATAATGTATACGAGGAGGCACGCATAAAAATAAAAAATGAATTCCAAAAAAATTCTATAAATGAAAAAAACATATAAAGCAGAAAAAGAAAAAAAGATGGAATGGAGATATTATATATCGACTAATTTGACCCCCAGATCTTGCTTGGTATTCATTTTATCGATACAAGATTAATATAAAGGTTAAAATCGAATTGGAAAATATCATAACACGGGACTTCAACATTAAAGGGACGTAACTTGACACTGCCAAATGTTTTATCCAACACAACACTATATAATCTATCAGTCAAGGCAGCGAGCTGGCAGAAACGTTAGCACGCCGGGCGAAATTCTTAGCGGTATTTCGTCTGTCGCTACGTTCTGAGTTCAAATTCTGCCGAGGTCGACTTTGCCCACATACTGCATTAAAATATTCGTCGCACTTTCCGTTGCATTTTGGCCTATATTGAATTCATAAAACAAAATGTGCCGAATATACTCCTTTGTCACTTCCATTACAGCTTTGAAAAAATAACTGTTAAAATCGAACTGCACTCTTGAAAACTTGCACTAAGAAGAAGGACCAGGTAAAATTACAACCTGCTTTTATAGCAAGTTGAAGCAGGTAGTTTATCCCGTTTCCCTCTGACTTTTAGTTCACGCAGTTGAAAAACTGCATTATTTAATGGGATGACTCTCTCTCTCTCTCTCTCTCTCTCTCTCTCTCTCTCTCTCTCTCTGTATATATATATATATATATATAACGGCACCGATTTCAGCAGAATCAGCGAGACTGGGAAAGGGATATAGAAAACTCCTTCCTCCAGAGCAAACAGAAACATGAAAAAGCAGATTAGAAAGTTGTATTGTTTGTTGTGGCATTTATATCAATTATAAAATGTAGTACATGAAGTTTGATATGGGGCAAGAAGTGTCGGGTTCAGTCCCACTGTGTGGCATTTTGACACCATGTCTTCTAATGTAGCCTCATGAGAGTAATATATTGAGTGAAACTATGTGGAAGCCCTTTGTGTGCGTGTTTATGTTTGTCCATCACGACCACATGGTAAGTTAGCAGGTTGGCAAAAGAGTCTGACAGAATAAGTAGAAGCTTTGAAAAATAAGTGCTGAGCATGATTTGTTAAGCTAAATATTTCAAGGTAGTACTCCAGCCTGGCAATACTCTTGTGACTGAAGTAGCTTGCGGAGAAAAAAGAGGAAACAGAAAATGATAAGAGGAAGGAAACGAAGAAGTACATAAATGACGTAAAAGAATTGTAAGAAAGGATGAACGACTGATTTTGTTAACGAGGGGCAGAACTGATGTTAGTGGCGATCTATGAAATGAAATAAAATATGACAATTGAAGAAGATATAATGGCAGAAAAAGAAAGCATGAAGGAAGAAAATAATGGAATGAAATGAAGAAAGAAAAATTAATGAATACAAACAAAGGATAAAATGCAAGATGGAAAAACAGTCAGAATAAATTGCGAAAAACGTGGAGAAAATTAGAAAGAAAGCTTTAGTGAAAGGAAGAAAGGTAAATAGAAAGAAAGAAAGCGAAAGAAGGAAAGAGAGAAAGAAAGAAAAAGTTACTGAAGCACATAAAGAAAGAAAGTAACAATAAAGTAAGATTGAAAGAAAGCAAGAAGGAAAAAGAAAAAAAGAGAAAAGAATGGATGGAAGGAAGACATCGTCAAATAGGCAAATTAAAGCGGAGGGAAAAAAATGCTGGAAGAAATAAAACGTGAAAAAGCAAATCAAAAATTGAAGAAAGTTAAAGAATAAATACACAGATGCGGGTGTATTGAAGCTAAACTGGCCATTAATAACAAGATGTAACAAGTTTATTTGCAGGAGACTGATGAATAAAGACTCGAAATGTATGAGATTTGTATTGCATTGCACTGCATAGCACTGTACTGCACTATGTATCACCGTTCGACGCACTTCCGGTGTCCTTTCCATAATACTCGCTGTTATACGGTTAGATAGATATCGACGTTCAAAAGTTCAAATATAGAAACATGTTGGATGGACGCCATTTCAAAGGTAAAAAGTTCGCCAGACATTGCTCTTACATATTTCGGAAGATTTGCTTTTTGTTTCGTTTTTATATCTGTTTTTATATCATTATTATTATTATTAACATTATTATTATTATTATTATTACTATTACTATTATTATTCTTACTGTTCTTCTTGTTTTTCTTCCTCTTATAATTATTTTTATTATTAGTAGTATTAGTAATAGTAGTACAGAAGGGGGACAAACAAAGACAGACAAAGGGATTAAGTCGATTACATCTACGGAGTGCGTAACTGGTACTGAATTTGTCGATCCCGAAAAGATGAAAGGCAAAGTCGACCTCGGCGGAATTTGAACTCAGGACGTAAAGAAATACGAAATACCGTTATGCATTTCGCCCGGCGTGCTAACGTTTCTACCAGCTTGCCGCCTTGTGTCTCTTTATATTCATGTATATGTCTCTGTGTACTCGAATACCCCGAATAACTATATGTATGTATTTCCAGTATTATTATTTTTCATTTTGCTTTGTTGTCAAAAGGAGTTAAATAAAGTTGTTTATGCAGTGAACTTCTTAATTATGTTTTTTTTTTTTTTTATATAGGCACACAGTCTCAAATTTGTGGAAAGGGAGAAAAAAAGTCGATGGTATCGAACCAGTACTTGATTGGTACTTTTTGTTTATCGATTCCAGAAAGATAAAAGGCAAAGCTGAACTTGGTAGGTTTTGAACTCTAAGAGAGTAAAAGAGTTAGAACTTTCATAGCAGGGTGAGGTCTTTTAATTATTGAAAGAAATATACAATAGGCTGCTTACAATGCCCTAATATGTACAGATACCCTTTTAACGTACACACACACACACACACACGCACACACACATATATATATGCACGTTGGTATATGTGTGCATATGTGTGTTTGTGTGTACTTATATCTATGAATATATACATATATA
>NC_068999.1:9269797-9270398 GCF_001194135.2 Octopus bimaculoides | reverse complement strand
TATATATATATATATATATATATATATATATATATATATATATATATATGCGTGTGTTTGTAATATATATATATATATATATATATATATATAAGCATAATCATACACACATATATATACATATGCGTGTGCGTATGTATGTATATAGATATACAAATATATGTGTATATGTGTGTGTATATATGTACATATATAGATGAATTTGTTTATATATATATATTTACACACATACATATCTATATGTATACTTGTATGCATGTATGTGTGTGTGTGTATGTTTGCGTGTATGCATAAATCTGCCTTGGTGGGAAGTATCAATTTCATAGTAAATAAGCAACGGGCTTTTGTAAACAAGATTCGACACAATGAAAACACTTTAACTTAATTGATTCTAGTTTGTTTGATACAGGAAAGGGAAACAATGAGGAGTAATTTCATATCATCAAGCTATATCATAATACAAGATTTCGTATATGGGTGGCATACATAAATACAGACCACTCTCTCCCCCACACTTTCTCTCTCTCTCTCTCTCTCTCTCTCTCTCTCTCTCTCTCTCTCTATATATATATATATATATATATATATATATATATATATA
>NC_068999.1:9266161-9267573 GCF_001194135.2 Octopus bimaculoides | reverse complement strand
TATACATACATACATACATACATATGTGTGTGTGTGTGTGTGTGTACAAGCATGTGGTGATAAAGAAAGAAATATTCGTAAACAATGGGAATATTGTTTAAATTCTTCATTGGAAGTGCTGAAAGTATCGGAAAAAAACTTTTGGCATTTGGTAAATATTTGTGTATATGTGCGAGTTCGTGTACGTATCTTTATTGGTACAAACGTGCATAATCGCATACATACACACACACGCAATCAGACACAGGTATGTATATTTATACTAATCGTACGCCTGGGCTTGTGCCTAGAGTAGAAAAGAAACGTTAGCAAACCGGGTTCAAATTCCGCCGAGGTCGACTTAGCCTTTTATCCTTCGAGGACGAGAAATTAAATACCAGTTGCGTACTGAGGTCGATCTTATCGACTGTTCCCTCCCCAACAATTTCGTGCCTTGTGCCTTGAGTAAAAAAGATTATAACTTGTTTGCTATTTTCTCTCTGATATTTCAAACAATTAAAAAAAGTCAGCCTACAATATACCAAGATTCGTACAGCCGAGGTCGACTTAGCCCTTCATCCTTTCGGGGTTGATAAATTAAGTAATAGTTGCGTACTTGACTGCCCCACTCTCCAAAAATTTCGGGCAATGTGCCTAGAGTAGAAAAAAATAGACAAAGATTCGTAATTCTTCGTAATACATAGTCAAGAATTATCTTTTCGAAGAGCGATATCATATCTTCATTACAATGCAAAGTAGATATTTTACTTCAAGCTGAGTTGTCAATTGGCCCGCGGTTGACATTCCTATGGAAATAACCGTTGTGTATCATAGTTAACTAGATGAATGTATCTATTGGTTTTATAAAACCTGGCTTTAATTATTAACGTATCAAGTACATGGTTTTTCTTTTTGATTCAAGATATATTCCTGTCATTTCTTACACTGAAGATCTGAGACTTTATAGATTATATTTTTGTATTGTTTCATAATATTTTATGTCTACCATACGAGAAGCTGTGCTTTGTGCTTCGTTTAACTGCTATCTATAAGTTACATGCATTATGTAATTTTCTATGCTGCATTGTATGCTTATTACAAAGCGACCATTAAAAATGCATCATTTTCTTTCAGCTATACGTTAAACTAACAGTCAATATTTACGAATCAAATATTTTTTTGTTATCAAAAGAAAACTTTTATTCATTATATTTATTTGTTATATATGTTTTATATTATCGTATTTATTGATTTGACTAGAGAAAATGTTACGTAGTGTTACATCACAGATGTCGCTGTTTTCATTTATTTAATGTCTAGCCAAAGGATCATGACATTTTTGTATTGTAATATAGAGGTATTCGCAATCAGCTACATACAAGTTTTAAAATAAAGTGGGTCTGTGGGTCTCTCACTCTCTCTCTTTCCATATA
>NC_068999.1:9264005-9266151 GCF_001194135.2 Octopus bimaculoides | reverse complement strand
TATATATATATATATATATATATATATATATATTGAAACAGCAAAATGAGCAATTTAGAATGGATTGCTTGTATTCGATGTACAATGGCAGACTTACACGTTTTCATGTATTTCTTTGCTCAGCCATATAACCACAACGCTAAAAGTAATAATCAAATCTCACTCAGATTATTCTGCATTATTTTAAAAAAGAGAAAGCTGCATGGGATTCTTTCTGCCTACAAGGAAATAAGCAAAGTTGCCATGCTTGTATATCCGTGAACGTCGATAACATATATTATATCACACCTTAAACATGTGTAGAATATCTCCGTTTACAATTTACTGATATTCAATAAAGTATCAGTACATTTAGTAGAAGATTAGTCGCTCCAGTTTTCTTGAAGTTATTAGATTTGATGATTATATGAACAGAATGGCTGCTTGTTCCTCGTGGACTTTTCAAAGGATGTAGACATTTCTGATGAGGCCCTAATGACGGTCGAGAATCGAGAATTTATCATAGCAGATAAAATGTCAGACATTACTAAGTATAACTAAAGCGGTGTATTGGTAGAATAGTCAGAGCAGTGCGCCTTTCACACTTTTTGCCATGGGACTCTGTGGGTACTATTTTACTTGGGTGAACATTCATAGTCATTTGATGTTTAAAAATTCCTTATGGATTTTTTTAATTAAATATAATTTGCAATTGTATAAGAAAAATATGTTAAAATATTTATGTACTGAAGAGATATAACGAATTTCAGTTTTATATTTAAGAGATGAGGAATTACTCTTCTACTTGACTGCGGGCGTGCTGGAGCACCGCCTTTTAGTCGAGCAAATCGAACCCAGGTCTTATTCTTTGTAAGCCTAGTACTTATTCTATCACACTTTTTGCCGAACCGCTAAGTTACTGGGACGTAAACACACCAGCATCGGCTGTCAAGCGATGTTGGGTGGACAAACAGACACACATACATATACACACGCAAACATATACACACACACACAGATATATATATATACATATATACGACGCGCTTTTTTCAGTTTCCGTCTACCAAATCCACTCACGAGGCTTTGGTCGGCCCGGAGCTATTGTAGAAGACACTTGCCCAAGGTCCTACGCAGTGGGACTGAACCCGGAACCATGTGGTTGGTAAGTGAGCTACTTACCACACAGCCACTCCTACGCATGTATAGACATATACAGATGTGGCTGTGTGGTCAGAAGATTGTTTCCCGAACACATGGGTCTGGGTCAATCACACTGCGCTGCACCTCCGCCACATGTCTTCAACTGTAGCTTCAGGCCGACCAAAGCCTCGTGAGTGGATTTGGTAGACGGAAACTGAAAAAACCGCTCTTGATGTGTTTATTTCTACTTAAGGCGAGCGATTAAAATTAAGTACTGGGATCGATTCATTGGACTAAATATTCATCAAGGCGCTGCCCCAGCATGACCGCAGGCAAATGACTGAAACAAGTAAAGAATAACAGAAAGCATTTTGAAGAAAATTCGAATTTTGGGATCTGTTATGTCTTTCTCAGAGAGAAATACATTCTTTGAAATGACCTAACATTATTTTCATATGATAACCTTGAAGGATTTCGGAGACCTTATTAAGTGTTCTATGAAAGAAAGCCATTGATGTATTTCAAAAATTTTTGAATAACCAAGTAAATATTTATGAATTTTATATTAGCTGGAAAAGATGTTTGGTTATGTTAGTAATAATAGAATGAGTGATATAAAATAAGAACAAGGAAAAACAAGAAAAACTATATAGATATTCATAAAACGTTCATTTTATCTGAATTAGCCGTATTAATAATAATGATTGTAATGAAATAATACAATGAAGATAACAATATCCAGAAAGACAACTTGGATATAGAGGCAAATGATGATGATAATAATAATAATAATAATAATAATAATAATAATAATAATAATAATAATAATAATAATAATAATAATATAGTCCTTTCTGACACCAGAAAAACCACAAGAAAAGAGAGAAGTGCGATAATAAGTGAATGAGAGTGTTATAAGGGAAGGACAAGAATATTTTCATCTTGAATTTTGATGATGATATGGATGATGATGTTGATGATGATGATGATGATGACGACGACAAGGACGACAATGATGATGATG
>NC_068999.1:9261471-9263788 GCF_001194135.2 Octopus bimaculoides | reverse complement strand
TATATATATATATATATATATATATATATATGAACACAGATATCTGTATGACTGCGTGTGTACGTCTGTGTGTATCTGTATGCTTGTATAAATATGTATGCGTATATATATATACGTGTGTGCATATGCTTATACACATATGTATATTAGCCATAAAAATAAGACACCACAGGAGGGACGGCTTCATCACACACACACACACACACACACACACACACACACACACACACACACACACACACATACGCATGTGTATGTTCTTGACTAACTTGTCTTTTTATATACACATATATATGTGTATGTATATATGCTTACATACACACACACACACACACACACACACATATATATTTATATATGACTGTTTGTATGCGTTTGTGTATCTATATATATATATATAACTTTACTGTTTTATTGTCTTTATTCTTCATCAATATTTTTGCGGTGATGTTTCTATATTTCACAATGTTCATTATGTTTGCGATATATCAACGCTTGATAGTTTGACTGACGCCAAGCGATTGAAGAGTCAATGAATGGGTTACAACCGCCATCACCGCATGGACAATATTTGCCATAATGGCATCAATTCTCTGTAGACTCGTCTAGAATTTCGTGTATCACGCTTGAAAGATAAAGCCGCCTTTTCAGTGAGTAGAAGAAGAGGGGGGTTATGCACCCAAGAGAGAATACTGAAGTGTTTTTATTTATATAGCGTTTAATTACTGTCTTAGCTGAGCGGTTTGTAGAAGGGCGTGGAGAGAGAGAGAGAGATTAAATGAAAGTCTGTACGTACACCGTGGATGATTGGCTTACCGTCTCGGTAGAGAAAGAAGGGCCGGGGGGAGAAGAAGTGAATGAGTAGAAAGGACGAAGAGAGAGATGAGGGAGTGGGAGGTGGAGGTGAAGGATGAGAAGCCGGAATGGCAGGAGGAGCTTGAAAAGGAAGGGGTCTGCAAGCATGTCGAAAATTTTGGACGAAAATGAAGAACTAAGGGATTTCACCAGATATAGATAATGATAGAGAGTAAGGGAGGGAGAAGAGAAAGAAAAGTAAGAGAGAGAGAGAGAGAGAGAGAGAAGGTGTGAGAGGGAGTGTTTCTAACAAGTAATAGGGGGGTAAAAAGGGAAGAGAATCAGAGATGTTGACCACTAGAAGAGTCAAATTATATCAGAGGTTTGTTTGTGATATCTTTTCATCAAATTCAAGTCGATAATTCTAGAGACATGGAAACAAGAATGGCTAGACGGGAATAAGAATGAAAGGGAAGAAGAAAAGGGAGAGAAAAATAGGGAAAGATAAGGACAGACAGGATCGTGTGACGTAGCTAGGGCTAGGAAGATTAATAAAGAGAGAGAGAGATATAGGATCACAGATGAGATGTGCCAAGCCAAACATAAAGACGAGAGAATGAGAATACAGTTAAATTGGGAGTCGAATGGGAATCGGGTATGAAAGACAGATACAGGGACCTGAGAAGCACACTAAAGCACGCATAGATATGTATGTAGCAACAAACTAGTCTCATATATATATATATATATATACATATATATATATATATATATATATTGATATATATATATTTACATACATATATATAGCTATAGATAAATAAATAGATAGATAGATAGATAGATAGATATGGATATACGTATACTTGTTTGTCATGTGTAATGTAACACTCACACGAACACACGCATACACATAAGCACACACACACACACACACACACATATATATATATATATATATATATATATATATATATATCCAATGTACATATTCACATATATGTATGTGCAGGTAGAGGCATGCACAAGCGCGCACGCGTTCAAATGCTGATGGGTATATGTGCGAGTATTTCATGCTTGATTGTCTGTTGTGAATACCATGGTTTAATGAAGGCGAGACGGGTCCGACAAAGAAATTTATGGATACATGCGCTTATAAAGATGTACGTAAGAATGTGTGTGTGTGTGTGTGTGTGTGCGTGTGTGTGTGTGCGTGTGTGTGCGTGTGTGTGTAAATACATACATATATGCACATTTATATCTATGCATATACGCATTGAGAGAGAGAGAGTAAGACAGGCAGACAGGCAGACAGGCAGACAGGGAAACAGACAGACTGACAGACAAACAGATAGACAAGTAAACAGACAGGCAGATGGACAGAGAGACAGAGAGACACAGATGCGTATATGTATATATAGAGAGGTATATGAATGCATGTATGTATCGTAACATAGATCGATAGATCGGTGGATAGTTTGATAGAGAGAGAGAGAGAGAGAGAGAGAGAGGTAGATAGACA
>NC_068999.1:9254233-9254706 GCF_001194135.2 Octopus bimaculoides | reverse complement strand
TATATATATATATATATATATATATACATATGTACTTATACACACGTGTGTGCGTCTGCGGGTGTATATGTGTGTGTGTATGTATATGTCTGTGTGTGTGTGTGTGGTCGGCAACGTTTTGGTGTTGACCAAAGTAAGTTTTTTTTGTATTATTGTTTATATATACGAGTATATACATATATATTATATATAATATGTTTATAAATATATATGTATGTTTATATATCTGTGTACAGATATATAAAAATGTATGTATATATATATATATATATATGTACAAAGGAATATAAACATAAACATATATACACATAAGCACATAAATGTATCTAAAAACACGCGCGCAAACATATGTTATACACATATATAGAATAAAATATTGATACACACTCCTGCATCATTATACATTCATGTGTATATGTGTTTGAGGTATGTACACGCACAAGCACACGCATATATATATATATATATATATA
>NC_068999.1:9251703-9253673 GCF_001194135.2 Octopus bimaculoides | reverse complement strand
TATATATATATATATATATGAATGAATGGTCGTATATAAGTATCTGTTTATATATCTATCTATGTGTTCACATTTAACATATTATATAATCTGTATATGTGACTGTGTCATTTCTTATGTCGATACGAATGTATATACTTACTGATAAATCTATCAGTGCCGCCCGTTATTACTAATTGTAGATGTTTCTTGGAATTTAAATAAACGACACACTCATATTTACTACCATAGCTCCTCATCTCACTCTGTCTCAGCTTATCTCTCTCCGTATACGTGACATAGGTACATACACATACATCAATATATAGATAGATATATACATATCAATGCATACATGCATGCATACAGATAGATAGATAGATAGATAGATAGATAGATAGATAGATAGATAGATAGATAGATAGATAGATAGATAGATAGATAGATGGATGGATAGATAGATAGTTGCAGTAATTAAGGTAACTCGAAATATTTAGAAATGGTTTAATACGTACGTTTCGGGTTTGGTTTATATGTAATAATCGAACCATCCTTTACGCAAGATCTTCCTCAGTTAAAACATCTCTTTAAATTTTGACATTTTTTAACTGAGGAATGTTTACTTCTTGTATTTTTTCCTATAACGTATTATGCAATCCTGAAGCGTAATAAATGTTTCCAAAATATCACTATATCGTTTGGCTTTAATGTTACAACTTGATATCAGTACAAACTAGCCATTCGAGCGTTCGATTCACTACTTACGCGGAGAATGATTTGTCATAGTTTGTTCTATTAGAGTCAACTCGAAATTTCTGGAATACACATGCTGACACAATGATACACAGACATATACACACACACATACATCATAGTGAAATTCATATTAGTTTGCAATGTTTAAGTGTATGAGGGTTTGTATACAGCTATATACAACAATATATAGCTATATATAAATAATTTGCCTGTGATAGAGAATACGTATTTTTCAATGATGTAGCATGAATAGAAATTAGGCACATCAATAATAGATTGCGTTTGGGCTAAGTTTGAAGATTTTTATTGAGGATTGATTAACGGTATTGAAGATGCAAAGATTATATTGTGCAACATGTTTTCTTTCCTTGGTTAGTAACTGTTGTTTCTTAATTGTTTACCCCTAGAAAGTATGAAAAATGGTTAATATTTCCTTCAAACTTAGCTTTTGTTACATCTATTCAAACCCCAAAGAATCCTTCTCAACACGAAGCTCTGATTGTCCCCAAACTACTCCCGCTCATGATCAAAGATGCACATATTGACAGCCACTAAGAGACGTGGTCAACTTGTTAAGGTCAAGCAACTTGACAAGCAAATCTGTGATATTGAGCAGAATATTTGCTATAACGATATTTCTGCTCCAGCAACACAGCGCTGAAACTGTTTGAAAGGTGAGCTTCAAAACATTGATTTCCAGATCAGAAAAGCAAAGTTTGAAGGGGATAGAAGTAAGTTTCTTTGATTTCTAGACAGAACCAAAGAAGAAATAACACTTACCGACCAAAGACAAAAACAATTTAAATTCTGTTACTTAGTTTTATAGTTGTAGTTGATTAAAAGTTACCTGACACGGAGGACAGGAAGCCATCTGAATATTGGAAAAGAATTACACGTATGGTGAAGATTCGCGACGGTGTCAAAATACTGACAACATGGCTCCTGAAGTAGTTGTATGCTTTTCAATTTAATGTGACAGTCCCCTGAAGTGAATAATACTACTGATGGTTAGACCTAGGAAGATGCACCGCTTCCTGTCGGCCTTGGCACATATCGGCCTTGCCACATTTCACCACCACCCCCTGCCGGAGCTTCGTGGAGCTTTATGTGTTTTCGATCAATAAACATTCACAACGCCCGGTCTGGGAATCGAAACCGCGATCCTATGACGGCGAGTCCGCTGCTCTAACCCCTGTGGCATTGTGCCTCCAAACACACACACACCTATATATATA
>NC_068999.1:9250147-9250642 GCF_001194135.2 Octopus bimaculoides | reverse complement strand
ATATATATATATATATATATATATATATATATATATACATATATACACACATATATATACATATGTACATATATATAATACATGTATATCATGTAGGTGTGAGTGTGTGTCTGTATATATAATACATATATTTATGTATGTGTGCATATGTATGCACAAACACACATATATACGTACATATATATATCCATGCATACATGCATATATGCGTGTATGTGTGTGTATAGAGTTAGAACATATAGACAGATAGGTAGATAGATAGATAGAGAGAGAGAGAGAGCGAGAGAGAGGAAGAGCGACAGATGAATAAAGAGTGATGACACTGATTACTCACAGAGACACATGCATGTACGTATGTAGATAAACGCATATATATATGTACGGGTATGTGTGTTTCGCTGTTCCACTTTATGCATACGGGAATTGCGGTGAGTGTGTGTGTATATACATATATATATATATATACATATATATATATGTATGTATTTGTATATA
>NC_068999.1:9245746-9249430 GCF_001194135.2 Octopus bimaculoides | reverse complement strand
AACAGCAACAACAAAAACTACTACTACTACTACTACTACTTCTACTAGTAGTAGTAGTAGTAGTAGTAGTAGTAGCAGTGCTACTGCTGCTGATTCTGATGCTGTTGTTGATGGGGATGATGATGATGATGATGATGATGATTATGCTGATGATGACGATTATGACAATGGTGATGATGATGATGATGATGATGATAGTGGTGATGAAGATGCTGATAATGGCGATAATAATGATGATGGTGATGATGATGATGATGATAATGACGATGATGATGATGATGATGATGATGATGATGACGACGATGATGATGATGATGATGGTAATGATGGTAATGATGATGATGATGATGATGATGATGGTGATGATGATGATGATGATAATGACGACGATGATGATGATGATGATGACGATGATGATGATGATGATGATGATGATGATGATGACGTCGTCGTCATCATCATCATCATCATCACCATCATCATCCAGTCAGTATATTCCTGCGTTACGACCGACTTCTTTAATTCCATGGAACCGTCTTCAACGTACAACGGATGGCGGTGAAACCTACGCGAAATAGCAAACGGTTTCAAACAGAAAGAATATGACGACGGAGAAATAAAAAAAAAACCCTGACAGCACTATACCGCTGCCTACCATTGTAATATTGAGCTCTAGCAACATCAACCACATCACCATCATCACCATCCTCGTCATCATCATCATCATCATCATCATCATCATCATCATCATCATTATCATCATCATTATTGTCTCAACCGTTTGTTATGAATTTTAGATGCAGGCCGTAATGTTCCTAAGATTATAAACTTTATAGAACATGATTTTAACCGCAGGTGTGTCTGTGAGGTTTCGTATCGAGAGCCATTCCAAGAGTTCGAATCTTAGGAGATATTGATTCTTACGCACAGAGAATAAGGTCAATATTTAAGAGACACATATTCTCCATTTTTCTTCTTTTTTTTTACTCACATCATATATTGGACCGCGGCCATGCAGGGGCATCTCCTTTAGGGAATTCTGTATATGAAATGAATCCCAGTACTTACAATTTTATAAAACGATACTGGAAGAATCGTTAGCATGCCGGACAAAATTCTCAGCAGCATTTCTTCCGGTTCTATGTTCTGATCTCAGATTCCAACGAGGTCGACTTTGCCTTTAATCATCTGAAGTACAATGAAGTAAGTACCAGTTGTGTCCATGTAATCGACTTATGCCTTCCCCACTGATAGATGCTGTCCATGACCCTTGCCACGGACCATTGTCCCTATCAGGAGGAAATTTGAGGAAGCCCGGTTATTGATTATATGTCTTTTTAGGGTCAAGAATTGTTTCTTTTAATTACGAATGAGGTCAATTATATTATACAACTTTTTTCTCCCAAAGACGTTCCACACGTGTCCTACTGTAAGAATCAGGGAAACAGGAGAGTTTGCTGAAACTGGAACGAGAAACTAAACTTACTTTACGAAACTACACGTGGTGTTCGATTTCTACCGGTGTAGACCTTTTATTTTCGTCAATCTGGAGACTTGTAAAGACCAGTAACAGACATGCCTTGGGATCTCATTCAATACAGAATATTATGCCTCTGGTTTAAAAATTTCTGGCTTTCTGCCATCGTAAATAGCAAATAGAAAAAAAAATATTATTTATTATTCAGTAATGCACAATAATTCAGACGAAATAAAAATATGTCTTATATTACTGCATCATTTTCTAAGAATTATTTATCGATTAATATTTGTTTATTTGAAACTATCTCATCTACTTTATATTTTCTATTGATTCGTGTTGCTATAGAATTAGACAGTCTTTTGTCTGATTCTGCGACGCCATTCTCAATACAGTGAAAAAAATAATGTAAATATTTTTTTATCATGTGGTGGATTCTTAATGAAAATTAAATTTTCAAAATGTAAATAATTCATAAATATCAAGCGAGCGCCGTGGAATATGAAATAATGAAATGAAATGCATAGGTGTTCTAATTATATTCGGATAATTAAGTGGAAACCTTGATATAAGTTTTGACACCCAAACTCTAAAATTCTATGGTCATTTATTTAGATTTACGAAATTTTTCTTATGTGTATAATGCAACGATATAATTCAATGAGAGATGTATGTATAGTCAGCCGTCACTCGCGAGAGATTATAATTTGTATCAGGCATTTGCTAATTATTATAAAGTGCTTATTTAGTTGCAAGAAGACATTCGCACTCTTTCTGCTCCTTTTCCCATAATGTGATAGATAGCACGACAAAATGAGCTGCGACACAGCCCACCTGTACTCAGTGATATAAGGCATCCGGATCAGGAACTGAAAGTATGACATTACGATACCGAGTGGAACGCACGAAACATTGTGCCATGTATCTTCACTTGATGATGTAAATGATTGTATGTAACAGTAGTATTCTTAAAGAGCAATTATTTCTCAAGAATTGTGAACTATACAATAAAGAAGAAGTGTCATGAATATCTGATTACCGTTTCTAAGGTTGATGCAAGCAAATTTTGAAAGCTAAATGAGGGTTTTACATAACCTCATTGAAGATTGTTTAAAGTATAAACTTATAGTCATAATCCTGACTCTGCTAACAGTAAACAACATGGGGCACTGTAAGTAAATACAACGTCTACGTCCATGCATAATTTCATGTAAATGCACATAAACATACATAGAGACAGGGATAGAAAGATCGTATATATATATATATATATATATAGTTTTAGGGAAAAGAACCAAATTTCAAGAACTCATCGATGAAAATCCACTATCACATATAGAAAAAATAATAATTAAAAGCACAATAAATGAGTATAATATAAAACAAATAAATATCATAAGATAAAGATAATAAAATGACTACACGACGATAGGCTTCTATTAGTTTCTGCTTACATAATCCACTCTCAAGTCTTTAATCGGCCAAGATCTATGGAAGAAAGCACTTGCCCACGGTGACATGTTGAGACACTCGGCCCAGAACTATGTGGTTAGGAAGCAAATTTTTTACCACACAGCCAAACCTGCGCCTATATTTATGTATGCATGGGAGTGTATGTGTGTGTGTGTGTGTGCGTGTGTGAATCTTTGATTCCCATGAATCTTCCTTACAACCGTTGTATTATTACATCTAAAATGGCAGAATGATCTAGATCTATGTGAACCGAGATATATTTTTACAGCCATTAAACAACAGTTATCTCTATTTGAAGACATCGCATAGTGTTACTATTACACAACACAATGCCTACTGAATCGCTTATAGACTGAAGTGTTTTTGTGTCGGTCCAGATCAGTTGAAATGTTACACCAATGGGTGGTCTGCTGGATTCTCTAGGAGGCGGAGTGTCTGCCCGAGATAATTTATCGTTAGGAAAAGCAGCGGTAAAGAAGTTCTCAATGAATTTGTTTACATCTCTCTTCTGTATGCATGTATCTGTTTACAAGCTACAGTTTAACGGCCGGTGAAATTTGTTTTCTCCTCTCTCTCTCTCTCTCTCTATCTATCTATCTTGCAATCTTGCTCATTTTATCTCTCATTATGTGCTTATATGTGTGTGTGCGTGTGTGTATTGGTGTATGTATGCATGTATGTATGTGTGTGTGTATATATATATATATATATATATATATATATATATATATATA
>NC_068999.1:9243396-9245669 GCF_001194135.2 Octopus bimaculoides | reverse complement strand
ATATATATACATATATACGATGGGCTTCTTTCAGTTTCTGTCTACCAAATCTACTCACAAGGCTTTGGTCGGCCCGAGGCTATAGTAGAAGATACATGCTCAAGGTGCCACTCAGTGAGACTGAACTCGGAACCATGTGGTTAGTAAGCAAACTACTTACCACACAGCCATGTGCCTACGACTGGAGTTATTTTATAAATCCCCAACAAAGATCAAAAGATAAAGTGAGATTCGCCCTCAACATGAAAAAGAATGTATATCGTTATAGCTCCTAGGTTTCACTCAAGGCCAGAAAACCTGAAGCCAGTGGGAGCAAATTGATTACCCCGACCGCAGTACTTGACTGGTATTTCATTTGTCTCGACCAAACAAAAATGTAAAGGAAAATTGACCCTCTTTCAAGATCTAAGCTCAGAACGTAGAAACACCATTAAGCATATTGCCCGTCGTCTCAACCAATCAGACAGCTTTCTATCTTAATGTATAAAAATGCTGTGACGTATTTGAAACGAAAAGATACCATTTCCAAAAATCTTTTATAATTTAGACAGAAGGCTAGCAATTTAAGATTAAGGCTTAGTCGAATCCAACCACCCCAGATATAACATGTTAGCTTTATTGTATTGTTCATTGAGGGATGAAAAGTAAAATTTGCCACAGAGAGATCTGAACTCGAAATGTAATAATCGAAAGAGTTACAGCAAATAGCTTTTAACTGAGACTCACACAACATTGTTTCGCTCCATTTCACCACTTCTCATTGATAAATATTCTTTTCTAATCTAGGCACAAGGCCCGAAATTTTGGGGGAGCGGGGCCAGTCTATTAGAGTGACCACAGTACGCAACTGGTACTTAATTTATCGACCTCGAAAGGATAAAAGGCAACGACCTCGGCGGAATTCGAACTCAGAACATAAAGACAAACGAAATACTGCTAAGCATTTAACCCGGCGTGCTAACATTCCTGCCAGCTAAAATGTACGATTATATTTTGCCGAGTTTATCGGGGTCGATAAATTAAGTACCAGTTACGCACTGGAGTCGATGTAATCGACTTAATCCCTCGTTTGTTCGCTCTATGTTTAACCCCTTGTGGGCAGTAAAGAAATAATAGATAGATAGATAGATAGATAGATAGATAGATAGATAGATAGATAGATAGATAGATAGATAGATAGATAGATAGAATAATGAAAAGGCTATTGTTGTTGAGACGAACAACATGCAAATGCTATACATGAAATATGTATGGAATCTGTGAACGGTGCCACTCAATATTGTGAAGATGAAGTTCTTGCAATAATCATCTCATATTATATAAATGTCATTCGGTAACGAGAGAGTCTGAGAGGGGATCAGGACAGAGAGATGCAGGAAGAAACAGACAGAAATACAGAACATAAAAGTGAGAAGAAGAGAGAAAGAAGATGTAATTCAACAGCCAGATCTACACGGGTCTTTGAAGCCATTGTTATAATTTAATAATACATATCTTACGTTATATTAAAGTCCTTTGTTTAGAACATAAACAATAATCGCTGCTCTTAAGTTTAATTATAAAACATACCTACATGCATACATATATATACATACATACATATATATATATATATATATATATATATATATACGTGCACACACAGATTTTGATATTGATAGTTTAGAGTGTATGTATGTATTTGCGTGTTTGTGTATATGTCTGTACTAAGGGCATCCGGTGACAAAAAAAAAACGACCTATCTTTCGCATACAGGCTAAAAAAAGAGAAACAAATGCCACAACCACGAAAGAAAGATGTTGTCTCTTAATCAAATTCTGTATTTGCTGATAGTCTCAGGCTTTTCTCCATATTCTCTTCCCATTTTGAATTTATTTCATACTTTCAAAATAACAGATGTAAGTCTGTATGCAAATATAAATGCATTCACACACACACTTCTACATAAACACACACACACACACACACACACACACACACACACACACACACACATACACATATATATATATATATATGTATATGTATATATACACACAAACGCATATATATAGATATGTACATATATATTTATAAAGAGAGAGAGAGAGAGACAGATAGATATAGACATACATATACATGCATATATAGATATATATCCATATAGGTATGTATATCATATAGATATAGATATACATGGACACACATACACACACACACACACACACATATATATATATATATATATATATGTATATATTATATATATACATATATATATATGTATATATATA
>NC_068999.1:9236908-9240766 GCF_001194135.2 Octopus bimaculoides | reverse complement strand
ATATATATATATATATATATATATATATATATGTATATATCTATGTGTATATCTGTATGTATATGTATATATATTTATATGCATTTTCCTTGGTACGTCTTGAAACTGCATCCAGTATAAGGGTCCTAGTTTAGGACCCAGGTTTTTGCGGAATATGGAAGAACCCCTCATGTATTTTTGTTCCGATTTCTACTCTGTCTGTTACCATGTTTTCAGTTATAGAGTAACCAGCATATGTGATGAAAACCCATCACATATGATGACAAACATGTGATGACAAACCATCTGAGTCCGACGACGCAGAAATGCCCGTACTTTGTGCCAGGATGCACAGTAAAACGACAGTGAGTGCTGGACCCCTACCTGTTGTTTCAGTATCCTTCTAGAAGAAGGACACTGCTACAAAACCTGCAGGGTCTCATGATTACTAGCCATCATCCTTCGGTTTTTCACTAGGTATTAATCACGGAGATTCGGCGTCTTGTACTTGTGTTATGCCAGCGTTTATCACTATTGTCGAATTATGTTCAGATGTCTTTATAAGGGGTGTTTATTCCTGATTCAGCCTACTGGAAGCCCAACGGCAGGGAAAGTGTAGTGATGTATGCAGATCTAACCAGCTGGAGCCTCATTGTAAGTTACAACTTGCGTCTATCAGCTATGTTCGAAATTGTGCAGATCTGCAACGGAACTGAATTGGTATATTTTACATCCTGTTTTTCACTTGCATTCAACCTTCGAAAATTTAAATTTCAGTGCTAGAAATATAAGATATTTTTTATATATTTTTCCCTCTCGTCACTTCAATTGCTTCTTCAAGCGACGCATGTTCCTTTATCTGCTGTCGCTGTTTGCATGTAGATAAAGTAGGTCTTTAGGGGATTACGAATACAAGCTTACAATGCTTGAGGCAAAATGAAACCTACCAAAGTTCGTCCCCAAATCTTCTATCCAATCCAATTAATTCTTCTATCACAGATCTTCCACGCAATCGGTCGACGATTCTCATCAAACAGTAGTGTCTCCATTATACCAACATTTCCATGTTGTATTCTCGGTAGTCATAACCAGGAGCTTCGAACCTTTCTCTGATTCATTCATCCGGAGAGTCATTGATGGCGAGACACAGCGATCTCGAAAGCCCAGATGTCCCAGGGTCACTTGCACGAATCAATCGAGTATGTATAATTACGTATTCATCGCAAAAGAGAAGTTATTTTCTTGTGACGAAACACAACAGCGATTTGCACATTCATGTTCCAATCTGTTTGAAAGTATTGAGAATTAATTTGCCACTCAACGTTGTTTCCCTTGCATTTTAAACGCTACTTCAATTTGTTTTAGTCTAAATATTACTAGGATAATGTCAGTTAAGTCTTCTGATCTCTGGATAAAAATATCCGAGGCCCGATCATTTGTGTTAGAAATGTCATATAAATCTCCCTCAAAATTCACACCGAGACACTAAAACAGAAAAACATGTTGTCTAAGATGCTCCGAATTATGATATCCGTGGAAACTAAGACAACATAGTGATAGAGAGAACAATTTTATTTTATAGATAAATTTACTCAATCTGATACGCACTGGGACATCGTTGAAAATAATGACCAGAGTGGCTGTGTGGTAAGTAGCTTGCTTACTAACCACATGGTTCCAGATTGAGTCCCACTGCGTGGCAGCTTGGGCAAGTGTCTTCTACTATAACCTCGGGCTGACCAAAAGCCTTGTGAGTGGATTCGGTAGACGGAAACTGAAAGACGCCCGTCGTATATATGTATATATATATGTGTTTGTGTGTCTGTGTTTATCCCCCCCAACATCGCTTGACAACCGATGCGGGTGTGTTTATGTCCCTGTAACTTAGCGGTTAGACAAAATAAACCGTAGGAATAAGTACTAGGCTTACAAAGAATAAGTCCTGGGATCGATTTGCTCGACTAAAGGCGGTGCTCCAGCATGGCCGCTGTCAAATGACTGAAACAAGCAAAAGAGTGTAGAAGCAAGACATTGACAACAACAACGACAAAAAGTTTATGATGCAAAATATTGAGACGTGATAGTAAATGATATTGAAGTATTTAGTTCGACGCTTTATCGGACCCCGTTCATTTATTTCCGTTGTGGACAAAACTAATATAGTTAATATAAATCAATGAAAGGGTGTTTATGTGGTTCTTGGACATGCTAGCTATAAGAGCCAAATCTCCTTAAAAGCATAGCCTTTTCTGCTAAATAAAGTGTCAGAAATGATGGAGTAGTTTTGCATACACTTCGAAAGACGACATGATATTATCTGAAATGTCTTGATCCGACGCCTACCGGACCACGGGTAGCCTGCGGTTAAGCAACAATTGCAACAATAAGTACCGATGGTCACATTAGATAATATAATCCAAGATAAACCGTTCCACAAAAGTAAATTAGGATGGTCATACATTGAATGATAACAAGAGCAGAAGAAACAACAACAACAAAAACAGCAATAACAGCAGGAACAAGAATAAGAGGAACGAAAACGCAAGACTAACTGTGACAACAACAACAATAACAGGAACAATAATTGCAGAATATTTCAGAGAATGTAACCCATGGTAAACTATCCCTAAAAAAACAAGACATTACAGTCACAGTAACGAATATGCTTTGACCATAAGTCTAATTGATCGGGGCTGACCTGGGGCTAAACAAAAAAAAAACACCAAAAACAATGACTTCAACAACGACAAGAATATTATATTTCATATAATAACCAAACAAAGCCTTGTTAAATAAAATAGATCTTAATCATATCAAGTGATCTGGCGTCGTAAATACTGCGAGTACATTTTGAATGCGTGTTCCAACATGTGTACATATGTACTAACTTTGGCGATACATTGGTATATAAACATACAATTACAACTAGTGTAAGAAAATAGAGACACGGTAGATAAATAGATGTGATTGTCACAGCGGTGCAGTTCGTTCCTGTACGCAGAGAAAAGCATGCTTTGAATAATAGCAAATTATATTCTTCTATCATCTGCAGAACAAACAAACAAGACATTTTCATATTCTATCTATACACGATTTTGATATTTTCCATTGGCATCATTAGAACATATCGGTACAATGTGAGTTAAGCACGTATATTAAACTATCAGGCCGGGAAGAACACACGAGCAGTTGTTGATATACATTTAATTATGCGTATAATCACACACAGACACAGACACACGTGCACACGTACAGAGGCATACATACATACATATATGCATACATACATACATACATACATATATACGCATACACACATACATTTCACCAACGATTATGTGTTGCTGGACTGTTGCGTGCAGGTATTAGGACGTTACGTATGTGTATGCATGTATAATTGAACACAACTATATAAGCTTATATACAAAAATATGTGTACATACATAGTATATATGTACATATATATGTAAAATGCATACGTGTATATATTGCATGTGTGGTATACATACATATATTTCATTTATATATACGTGTGTGTCTAGACATATATAATATTATACGTGTTGTGCCTGCAAGTATATACGCCGACATGTGTGTGTGTACGTGTGCCTGCATAAGTTTTGTATCTGCGTATGTCCGTTTCAGTGTATGCGTGTGTGTGTTTGTAAGTGTATGTGTGAGTCTGTGAATAGTCAGTGTCCCCGAATGAGCAAATGAGTATTTTTTATTTTTTGTCAGATTCTTCCATCAATATTGTGAATATTATTGAAATGTTGCTACAATGCTTACCAATTCCATGTAATTACACACGGGTGCGCGCAAACACACACAGCTGTATACATATATATACATACATATATATATATATATATATATATA
>NC_068999.1:9235250-9236602 GCF_001194135.2 Octopus bimaculoides | reverse complement strand
TATATATATATATATATATATATATATATATATATATATATATATATATATGTATGTATGTATGTATGTATGTATATACGATAAGAGTATATACATATGCGTTAAGAGTCCAAATAAATTTTGCATCTAGTAGTATTGTTGTTGAGTGAGAGATACGGTGATTTCGTATCTAGTTAAACGGCACATGATCTTGGAGGTGACGCCCAGTTACAAATTTCTTCAGTTCGAATAGTCCATCCTGCTCAAAAGATGCTTGAATAGGGTTTGTGTAAGGATGATGAACGAAACCTCCATGTTTCCAGAAGTGAATAATTCAAACCCCAAAGAATCTCTTTCAACATATCGCTATGATGCCCCACCACGACGACGACCACCACCACTTCTACTCGTGATCAGAGATGCACATATCGTCATCATCTAAGTTACATGATCAACTGGCTAAGGTCATACAAGTGACTAGCAAATCTGTGTTGTTGAATAGAATATGTTCTGTAGCGCAACTTTTATACCAAAACAAAATTATCATTACTAGAAGAGAATTGTAGTTCGCTTGAAGCATTGTGTATTCTTTGTAAAGTACAAAAAGTTTTGAATGGTACAACAATGCACTATAATACAAAAAATGGACTATATACCTGTTGTAATTTAGTTATCCATAGTCCGATGATATTTCGGAATACAATTCCTTCTTCAGATATCATTATTATTATCATTATTATTATTATTATTATTATTATTATTATTATTATTATTATTATTATTATTATTATTATCATTCCCTCCTCTATCTTTTCTGCCTTACTATATTATCTTTCAGCCCTTAATCGTTTCAATCATTGGACTGCAGCCAAGGTGAGTCAATGCATTAAATGGTTGATAATCAAAGAATTTGACCCTCATTGCTTATTTTTATTTAATTCTTGTACTTATTCCATCATTTTTTAGCAATATTATATACAAAAAAAAAGTGAAGAAATGAAGAAATGCCACAGTATCGATATCCAATTAATTTTATATCGCTTTAACTTTATTGACCTTAACTTTCTCACAGCGTCAGACATAACTCTATAATTTCCTCATCTGAGCAAACAAACAAAAAAAAAAGAACCCGCAGTATTTTTCTTACCCAAAATCACACGCATAGAAAATAAAAAACTCAATGAATTTTTTTTTAAAATTCAATTTTCATTTTCGATTTCAGCATTATTTATCAAATTTCATTTTCAAATCATCTCACACTTTATTTTCAATCTTCCTGAACTTGGGGCTACAGCAATATTACTATTATTATTATTATTATTATTATTATTATTATTATTATTATTATTATTATTATTATTATTATTATTATT
>NC_068999.1:9233091-9234756 GCF_001194135.2 Octopus bimaculoides | reverse complement strand
ATATATATATATATATACTTTTGTGTAGAAATTCACGTATGAGAATATATATATATATATATATATATATATGCACAAAGAGAGGGAGGGAGCGAGAGAGAGAGAGAGAGAGAGAGAGAGAGAGTAGGATAGATAGATAGATAGATAACTGTGATATTTAATATAATTTGATGTTTTTGTAAATACATACATATATGTGCAAATATACGTGTGTGTGTATAACTATATATGTATATATATATATATATGTATGTATCTACGTATACATATACTATATATATACATATATATATATTACGTATACTTTTATATATATATATATACATATAAATAGAAACATAGATAGATATACATATACAAAATACATATGCGAGTGTGTGCTTGAGTGAGAGGGAGAGAGGTGTATGTACAATTATATCCACAAACATGTATACGTCAATAGGGAATCAGTCAGATATATAGCTCAGAAAGTACTTAATATATAACCATATAAGTACTGCAAGTGTCTCTGAAACTGAGCATGTGTACGAAACTGAGTGTAAAACGAAATGATTTGTTAATAGTGATCAAATGTTTGTGTAGACATAAGCTCACTCCCTGCATCAGATCGACATTACCTGTACAAGTGCAACCGGCTGCCACATATCAGATGTCGAAACGATCGTGAAATGAAGTGGTTTGTTCAAGTACAAAGCATAACAACCGGAATGGGAATCGAACCCACGTGCAATCGTGAGTGCAACGCACTAACCCTTAAGACATGCATACATACATATTTATACCCATCCACCCACATACACACAGGCATATTTACACACAGATACACACATATGTGCGTATGTATGCACATAGATAGATATATAAGTGAACTCGAATAAATTTATAAGACAAGCTCCAAAGATATATGATTATAACAATCAGGAATCTCAGCAAATATTTATCAAATGATATTTAAATATCACCTCATACGCCTACTTTTTAAAGTCGAATGATTAATCTCCACCCTAGAACGCTTTTATTCCGTCTTCATTTCTGGAGTTAGTACTTTGTAACCCGCCTGATAAGATATTAAATATTTTAATAAAGATGATTTTCCGTTATTACCTCGCGAACTGTTCATGATATTTGTGTGAGCTACAGTTTATCCACAATCGGTATCCGTAGATAATTTGTAGAAGCAACACGAGAGTGTGCGCCATGTTGCTCGAATCCTTCGAAGTATCCGAGTTAAATTATACACCAATGTCTTAGATATATACGATAACAAAATAAAACAGTACACAGTCAAACATATCCAATGTGTTAAAATACAAATAAAACATCTTCTGCACGATAGCAATATGAAAAGACACCGTGTTCACTACGTCAATGGATGTGATCATGAATCTACTTCTATATGTGTGACCTGTGGCTATAAGAAGAAAAGTAACATAGCGACAAACGTTGTATCTGGAGAAGGAAATCCCTCTGCTTCACTCTTTCATTAATATCGTGCAATTATATCCATCGCAATTAGTGTCTCTTCATATTCCATACGGGCAATTTCCTTATCATCCCCTTCTTTTGGAAACAATACTCTTCATCTATTTCTCTCTCTCTCTCTCGTTACCTCTCTCCCTCCCTCTCTATCTCTCTGTCTTTCTATGCGTATATATAAGTATATAT
>NC_068999.1:9231716-9232240 GCF_001194135.2 Octopus bimaculoides | reverse complement strand
ATATATATGTATATGTGTGTGTGTGTGTGTGTGTGCATATATACATTGTGTATGTCTGTGCGTGTCTGCGTGCATGTGCGTGCGTGTGTGTATGTGCGTGTGAGTGTGTGTGTGTGTGTGTAGGTAACATTTCCCATTCTGAACACATTGGCGACCTATGTGTCTAAGCGAGGAGAGCACTATAAGAACCTCATTAAAAAATGTCTTTGAAGTTATCACTTCGATCTTAGCAAAAGATATTGAATAGCTGATCGGGAAGCCCCACTCCCTGGTTTGATCTGGGTACATTATATTTTCTCTTGTGGGGTTTCTCATGAAATCTCTGATGATTGGCGTGAGGTGCCGAACTTTAACATTTCGATTACAAAAACAAGCAAGCGTGATGCTGGATGCTGTGAACTTTTCCCTTGAAGGCTAACACAAAACAAATACACAGAGAGACACCCACTCTCAAGTAGTGACGCAAACCCCAAACACTCACACATTCATTCATAGAGGCGCACGCGCATATATATATATATATA
>NC_068999.1:9230436-9230977 GCF_001194135.2 Octopus bimaculoides | reverse complement strand
ATATATATGCATGTATGTATATGAGTATGTAAGTATATACGAGTATATGTATGTATTCATGTATACATACGTATACATGTGTGTGTATAGATGTATATTTATATATATATATTTTAAGAATATATTAAAGACATACAAGCCAGCATACATAAATATATATATATACATTCATACAAACATATATGCAAACATGAATACATACATACATCCTTACATACATACATACATACATACATACATACCTAGAAACGTGCATACATACATATGTACATACTTAGCTATGTATGGAAATAGCAGCTTAGACAAAATACTGCAAATATAGACAGTGAACCGAATTCCCCCACGCAGTCTCTGTTGAACTTCCATACATATATAATGCATATTGTAACTTCGACTAAAGAAGATGGAGTAAGGGAATGTGATGGCGGTTAGAGTAAATATGACCTATTCAGAACAATAGTCTGTTGAAAGCCAAAGTATCACTGAATATATGAATGACCGTTAGTGTATATATATATATATATATATATATATATATATA
>NC_068999.1:9229093-9230426 GCF_001194135.2 Octopus bimaculoides | reverse complement strand
TGTATATATATATATATATATATATATATATATATGTATGCATTTGTAAATGTGTATGTGTATGTATATACATATGTATGTATGTATATAGGCTTATGCCAATGAATATGTATATATGTATATCAGTCCGTATATTTATATATATATATATATATATGTATATGTATATATATGTATGTATATGTATATGGATACATACATATATATTCTTTTATTGTTTTATTTATCTACTGGTTTTCGTCATTTGACTGCGGCCATGCTGGGGCACCAGCTTTAGTCGAACAAATGGACCCCAGGACTTATTCTTTGTAGTCCTACTACTTATTCTATCGGTCTCTTTTACCGAACCGCTAATTTACGGGGACGTAAACACACCAGCATCGGGGAGAAAACACATCGGTTCTCAAGCAATGAGGGATAAACACACACGGGCTTCTTTCAGTTTCCGTCTACCAAATCCACTTACAAGGCTTTAGTCGGCCCGAGGCTATAGTTGAAGACACTTACCCATTGTGCCACGCAGTGGGACTGAACCCGAAACCATGTGGTTGGTAAGCAAGCTACTTATCACACAGTCGCTCCTGTGCCTGTATACAAGTATATACATATATGTAAATTAACGCGTATATATATGAGTGTGTGTGTGAGTGTGTAAGATTGAATATATGTGTGTAAATACATGCACATACACACACACACACACGTATACACATGCATATTTCAGTATCTCTGACAAAGTAACAGGCAATGGGTCTGAACCCGGATACGTGTGATTGAGAGACAGCATCCGTACCGCACTACTTACACATATATTTCTTTATTGCCCACAAGAGGCTAAACGTAGAGGGAACAAACAAGGACAGACAAAGGGATTAAGTCGATTACGTCGACCTCAGTGTGTAACTGGTGCTTATTTAATCGACCCCGAAAGGACGAAAAGCAAAGTCGACCTCAGCGGAATTTGAACTCAGAACGTAGCGGCAGACGAAATACCGCTAAGCATTTCGTCCGGCGTGCTAACCTTTCTGCCAGCTCACCGCACTGCTTACACATAGACTGGAACTCTCTTATGTATCTGTACACGTTGCTTGCGTGTGCAATGTTCTTCCTTCGTTTTCGTTTACTTTTCTTTTGTTTCATTTGCGTCTGCATTAAACGTAATCCTTACTGTTTCGAACAGGTGTTCTACGACCAGGTGGCGTGTATGTATAGAGACGTATATAATATGAACGTATCAACTAACAGAGGAGGACATGCTGCCCTGCTTAAATGGATGTAACGGAAAATATACGACGAAAATTGGGGACAAGAAGAAAATTATATACTTATATAT
>NC_068999.1:9227572-9228505 GCF_001194135.2 Octopus bimaculoides | reverse complement strand
ACTACTACTACTCCCACCACAACTACTACTATTACTACTACTACTACTACTACTCCCACCACAACTACTACTACTACTACTACTACTACTACTACTACTACTACTACTACTACTACTACTACTGGCAATAATAGTAGCAGCTATGGCTACAGGTGCTGCTGCTGCTGCTGCTGCTGCCGTTTGACATAGTGATGGTGACGATGATAGCGAAGATGATGATGGTGATGACGATGATGATAATAATCCGAAGAAAGCGAAAAACAACAATAACAACAATAACGATAACAAAAATAATAACAAGAAGAAGAATAAAACCAACAATAACAAGGATAACTACATCAATATGATATAATAATAATAATAATAATAATAATAAATCTAAAAATAATAATGATAATAATAATAATAATAAATCTAAAAATAATAATAATAATAATAATAATAATAATAATAATAATAATAATAATAATAATAATAAATCTAAAAATAATAATAATAACGATAATAATGTTGATAATGATGATAGTAATAATAACACTAATCAAAGGTTCGGTCGCAGCATGGGACCGAGTGAGACACAAAGGGTTTTTTTGGGGTTGGTGGAATGAGGGCGGGAAGTGACCTGGAAAAAAACATTGCAGCGGTTTCTTATGTTCAGGTGGTAAAGTAGTCATCCATTAATAATAAACAACGTTGACAATACTAACAACAATATCGTACATCCTCCCCTGACACCACCAGTACACACCCAGCATCACTGCCCCCACGTCTCTATCTAACAATCTATCTATCTATCTATCTTCCTGTCTGTCTGTCTACCTACCTATATATCTATCTATGTATCTATCTATCACTCTCAATCACTTGTATACACAGGCTCATAAACGCATACACACTTATACACACACACACACATACATACATACATATATA
>NC_068999.1:9224692-9227290 GCF_001194135.2 Octopus bimaculoides | reverse complement strand
ATATATATATATATATATACATATTGACAGAGAGCATATAATTTGAATCCAGAGGGGATGTTGAAGGTTGTTTTCTGGGTAGATAAGTATGTATGTATGTATGTATGTATGTATGTATGTATGTATTTATGAATGCATGTTTGTATGTGTGTTTGTATACATATATGTATGTATTATGTATTTACGTATATGTATGTATGTATATAGGCATGTATGTACGTATGCATGTATGCATTTATGCATGTACGTATGTACATTAATATGTAAGTACGTGTGTATGTACATATGTACGTATGTATGCATGTATGAATATAGTACGTGCGTATGTATATATGTTTGTATGCATAAATGTACTCTATGTCTATGTATATATGTATGTACGTACGTACGTATGTATGTACGTATGTATGTGCGTATGTATTTATGAATGTATGTAAGTAGGTAGGTAGGTATGTTGGTAGATACGGATGGAGGGAGGATGCTATTTAGATGACTAGGTATGTAGATGGGGGTGGGTAAGTTGGAAGGGACGTTAGGGTGAGAGGGAAAGAATTAGCGACACAAAATCAACATCCCTTGACAGCTCCTACCGGCCCGACTGGAACATCACAAGGAGAGACTAGTAAAGGCTACCGGTGCTGGCGGCGACGTCGATGGTGACGAGGATGATGCTGATTATGATGAGGATGGTGGTGGTCGTAGTGGTGGTGCTGGTGGTGGTGGTGGTGGTGGTGATGATGATGATGATGATGAAGATGATGATGATGATGATGATGATGATGATGATGATGGTAGTGGTGGTGCTGGTGATGATGATGATGATGATAGTGGTGGTGGTGATGGTGATGTTGATGATGATGAGGATGATGATGATGATGATGGTACTGGTGCTGGTGGCGCTGGTGCTGGTGATGGGGATGATGATGAGGAGGATGGTGGTGGTGAGATTGGCAGTGTTTGGTTGTACTTATAATGATTGTATTGGTAGTGGTGGTAGTGGTAGAGATGGTGTTGTTGGTGGTGGTGCGTGTGGTAATCGTTAATATCGTAGTCGTTCTGGTTATACTCGAGATTCCTCCATTCGCGATCGTTTTGGTTATACTCGAGATTGCTCCAATCTGGCCAGCCCCAAGAAAGAAAAAAAAATCTAAGAGCATTACAATCCCGTCCTTGATTTCTTTGTATCACCTGTCTGGATATTGTATGAAAACACCGGTTTGTTCAGCTTCGCTCTCTATAATACATAGCTTTCAAAATATCTCCAAACATCGATGTTTGAGATTTTTAATAGAGGGTGACACTAAACGAACCGCTGTTTTCACACCTTTTCACCATCAGAGAGTGTTTTTTGTTGGGGTGGGGGGTTCTCTCTGCACGGTAACTGCAGTCTATTTGCCTTTTAGCAGTTGAAATTTGTGACAAACATATTCCAAGTAGCTAAATCTGCTCATATCTAAACACTGCATCGCGCTAACGCTTCGTGGATTACCTTAATCGGGCGATCTACAAGCGCGAATCAGTCAATGTACTGACCAGATTATACATAAAGCTATAGCTTTGTTTAGCTTGTCTCACTTAGCTATATTTCGTTGACGTGAGCCAAAATAGCTCGAAAGATCAATGTCGCTCGAAATATCGTGTCAGATTCCTAACGAACCGGTGTTTTTACAACTTTCTACCATAAGACAGATTTATTCTCCACGGTAACTGCAGTCTATTTGCCTTTAGCAGTTGAGATATATCACAAGCATATTTCAACGATCCTAAATTCTGTTCATTCCTATATATGTATATGCATGAGCATATATGCAAAGATATACATGTACATGTCTGTATATATATATTCAGATATATCTATATGTGTGTGTGAAGTGGGTGAATCTGTGTATGTGCATGTGGTATATTTAGGCGTGAGTGTACTCGCCTTTGTATGTGTATATGTTGCTTGTCTGTATGTGCGTATGCGTGTCGATGAGTGTGTGTATGTGTGTGTATGTTGTGGGTATGGAGCATGTATGTATAAAGACGAAGACAGTTAAATTGATAGTGTGATAAGGAGAGTAAAATGAGTGAACGAGTGACTGAGTGAGTGAGTGAGAGCGTGTGGGAGAGATAGAGGAAAGAGACATCTTATGAACATGTTATAGGATGATATATATGTATATATGTATATATACATTCTTTTATATATGTGTAGAAACCGATAAAATCCTTAGAACTATGGTAAGACATGCGCAAAGGAACAGATTTAAAATTTCCAACAAGAAATCACTTGGTTATGATATTATTTGTGTGTTTGTTTGTATCATGTATTATATATAATTATACTAATATGACACGCTTCAGTGGTTTCTATAAGAATTCATCCATGCACCGTTTTGTATATATACGAAATCCCACCATGAAAATTTCAATCTTTCTTTGAGGATGAATGTAGAAAAAAATATCGGAGTAGAAAGCAAAAAAAAATAAAATTAATAATAATGATAATAAATAGATAAATAAAAGTCATACAGGAAGTGGTAAAGAAATAATTTTAAGGATGAAATGAAATTATCTCCCTACCTACTTACTGATATATATATATATATATATATA
>NC_068999.1:9222756-9223767 GCF_001194135.2 Octopus bimaculoides | reverse complement strand
AGAGAGAGAGAGAATTAGAGAGATAAAGTGATAGATAGATAGATAGAAAGAAAGGGTCAGGATCACATTTAAATACATGCACACGTAAACGCGCACACATATATATCTATATATACCTATATACATTCATAGATACGTAGGTACCTACGTACATATTAAGCGTAGAGAAAGCAGAATGATAGAGAGAAAGAGAAAAAGAGAGAGAGAGAGAGAGAGAGAGGGAGAGAGGGAGAAAGGGTAGGAGAGAGATTGGGAGATAGATAAGAGAAAGAAACCAAAAGCAAAGCAAAATATAGAAATGATAAAGAAATTAAGAAAGAAAGGCAAAAAGGCAGAAAGAGAGAATAAGATGAAGATTAAATGAAAGAAAAGAAAATAGGGATGGAAGCGAAAATTGATAGAAAAATAAAAGAAAGAAATTATAACAGAAAATAGATTTAAAATTGCGCATTCATCTAATGCGCCTCAAATGATCATTTATCGAGGCATTCTTCTGCTGTATTTCCTCTAAACATGGCCACTTCGCAGCGATGTTCAAAGATTTTGATGAAATCTGTTTAGTTTTGATTTCTTTAAATATACTTCATTGCGTCATATATTCTTTAATTTCATAGTTTTTTCTTTCTTTTTAAGATGTTTGTTTCTTTTTTCTCTTTGTGTGTTTTTGATTATTTTATATATTTTTCTTTTGTCATTTTTTTTTCGCTTCTTGTTGGAAGCAATTTGCCTCGCTTGAAGTAAACTACATTTAAACTTAATTTTAGAATTTAGCCTATATGATTGTGTTTTGTATGTCTGTGTATACGTGAGTAACGAAAAAAATATTCAACTTCCTGTACGTATAGACATACGCACAGAAGCGCATACATACAAAGATACATACGCGCGCATGAGCACACACACACGATAGTGTACATATATATATATATACACACTCATATATATATATATATATACATGCATATATATGTGTGTGTCTGTATATATATATATATATATATGTGTGTGTGT
>NC_068999.1:9220709-9222746 GCF_001194135.2 Octopus bimaculoides | reverse complement strand
TGTGTGTGTGTGTGTGTGTGTGTGTGTGTGTGTGTGTGTGTACGTATATATCTCGGGTCATCCCATAAATAATGCGGTTTTGTATTCTTTTATTTTTCAGAATTGAGATAAACAAAGTTCGTATTTAATCTAAAAGATACTCTCCTTCATTTTCTACAATGATCTTTCATCTATCTGGTAGACTCGAAAATTCGCTTGTCCGTGACGAAAAAAACTCCTCCAGTACTGTTCTCACTCCATTTACAGAATCTATATTTTTTTCATTCCAAATGATTTTGAAGACTGCGGAATAAATGATAATCCCATGGGGCAATATCCGGCGAATATGGTAGGTCCAGCAGCGTTTCCTATTCAAACTCATCCACCCTATAGAATGTGATCCTTGTGGCCGATAGAAGAACACCTTTCATCTTGAAAACATAGATGGTCATTTTCCGATGGAACGCATTTGGCGATAAATGGTTGAATTACCAAATCCAAGCTTTTCTGCTAGTTATGATGGGATTTTCTTCCACCAGGGTTAGCAAGATGTCCTTGTCAAGCTCCACAGATCTTCCAGGACATGGCTCATTTTCTAGGCTGTAGTTTCCGGCTCGGAATTTCTGGAAGCACCGTTGACACCGGCTTACGCTTAATGACCATTCCCCATATACTGGATTAACATTCCTCGCACTCGCCGTTGCTTTCTTGTCTTTATTGAACTCATAAAGCAAAATATGCCGAATATATCAAGGTTCCATTCTTTTGTTGTTACACATATTATTATTACTATTATTATTAGTATCATTATTATTATTATTATTATTATTATTATTATATAAACATATAATCCTGTTCCTTTGGTATGTTGATTTTCTGTCTATTTCTATGTATCTTGACCATATTATACTGACGAGTAGAAGTTGTATAATACTACAATAACTACGAAATCATGATCTATAATTCAGTCTGCTTTTAAGGGGCTAGCTTTGTGAGTTGCATTTCCTCGCGTTCGGTAAAAATGTGTTTCTTATGGTAGTTTGACCTGAGAGTCCCTCTTAGCGTGAGGCATTCTTATATAGTAATGCCCTTATATATATATATATATATATATAGGGAGAATTTACAAAAAAAAAAAAACGACGAAGATAGGTAGTGTAGACAACAAATAGATGTATGAGTATAACGCTCGGGAAGTGAAAAATCTTTAACGTTTCGAGCCTACGCTTTTCCACAGAAAGGAACACAGAAAGTAACAAGGTGAGAGAAAAGGAATGTGTAGTGGCTAGCAATCTATCATGGCGAAATATATATATGTATGTATATATATATCCACATCTACAAATACATTTATATATCTATGTCTGCTTACCAATATGCACATACCTACGGTATTGATGTTTTCTCTATGATATTTTCCGTTTTTAATTTGCAATATATTTTGGGCATACCCATAAACTGTCGGTTAGGTTATCTGTGTGTGTGTGTGTGTATGTGTGTGTGTGTGTGTTTGTTTGCGTGGGTGTGTGTGGATGTGTTTGTGTATGCGTGTAACTGTGTGCTTGTATGTATGTGCGTGTGTGTGTGTGTGTGTGTTTAAAAGTACAGACAGAATGGTAAGTAGATAAATATGGTGTAGCATCTATCTAGCTTTAACCTATAAGTGATATATTGACTGCACTCATTTAAATGAAGTCAGCAACCTCTCCTATCGGTTAGTCATTGTGCCAGCTCACATAAGACAAACAAGATATATCATAAAGCCAACTATATTTGCTAAGCGTTATTGAGATTTTATATAAAATTGTATATTTATTTGGTGTACACTTTAGATTTACCTTGAGATTTCCGCAACAGAATTCTCGCTCATAAAATATCTCAGAATGAATTGAACACTTGTTGGGATTTTGTTTGCAGTTATGTTATTTATTACTTTTATTCTTGAATACTTTTGTTGTTTATTGTTTTGATGCTTTAAGTAAACACACACACACAGACGTATATTAAATATTCACTCTCTTTCTCTCACTCTCTCTCTCTCTCTCTCTCTCTCTCTCT
>NC_068999.1:9215095-9220650 GCF_001194135.2 Octopus bimaculoides | reverse complement strand
TCTCTCTCTCTCTCTCTCTCTCTCTCTCTCTCTCTCTCTCTCTCTCTCTCTCTCTCTCTCTCTCTCTCTCTCTCTCTCTCTCTGAATTTTTCTGTAGCTCTGTCGTTATTTTTCTGTTTATATATGTTGGTGTAAGTAAGTATATGGCTTGGTGGTTTCGGGGTTGTTCTCATACTATTAACATTGTGGTTTCGATTCCTGAATCGAGCAATCTGAAATATTTATTCCTAAGCGGAACATTTCATTTTAGTCGCTCTAATCCAATCCAAGTAAACCTCTGCAGGCTGCGAGAAGCTTTATCCTAATCTTTGGCATGAAAGTTATACAAACTATAGAATAAGTCAGCATTGCTTAGTTCCTAAAATCCCACACTTGCCGTCAAATTTCAGGACTGTATAAGGTAATACCTAGAGATTCGAAGGGTCATAACTCTACATTATCCTCCTGGTCGAGCTGAGACATCTGCATGGGATGGAGGTAGATGTCTTCAAAATTAAACTGGGTCTAATACTGTGAAGAGTTGAAGAGGAGCAAACTTCACTGAAGAACACAAGAATGAAGGCAGTAACATCAAGCTCCCTTGTTCACGAAATGACAACTATTAAAGGGGGCGGTTAATGAAGGTGCGGCAACGCCAGTTGGTAATACACCAGCATGCCTGGATCCACTGACGAGAAACTATTAAACGAGTAATATATATGTATTCATTCCCACTGCGTGGCACCTTGGGCAAGTGTCTTCTACTATAGCCTCGGGCCGACCAAAGCCTTGTCAGTGGATTTGGTAGACTCAAACTGAAAGAAGCCCGTCGTATATATGTATATATATATATATGTGTGTGTGTGTGTGTGTGTGTGTGTGTGTATGTGTGTGTGTGTGCGATTGTGTGTGTGTGTATGATTGTGTCTGTGTTTGTCCCCCCAACATCGCTTGACAACCGATGGTGCTGTGTTTACGTCCCTGTAATAAGAATAAGTACTATGCATCCAAAGAATAAGTCCTGGGGGTCGATTTGCTCGATTAAAAGCAGTGCTCCAGCATGGCCGCAGTCAAATGACTGAAACAAGTAAAAGAGTGAAGAGTATGTATATATGCACACAGAGAGACAGAGAGATAGAGAGAGACAGAGAGAAAAAGAGAGGTGAGGGAGTAAGGAATGAAGATTAAAGGGAGTGAGAATGAGAGAGAGATTGTGTGTGTGTGTGTGTGTATGTCAGAAAATGTGACGAAAATCGAGGGACCTATGTGGGTGTATTGATATATATGTGAGTTTCCATATATGCTGGTGTGTCTGTGTTTGTGTGTGTGTGTGTGTTTGTAAGTGTATGTGTGTGTGCGCGAGCACGTGTGCGTGTTTATGCACGTAGTGTAATATGCATAAGGGAAAAGAATTTTATGACACGGTGCTACAGTATTATCTGCATATATTTTTATATTTTTGTACCGGTATATTGTATTCCCAACGTGCAAAACAACCTTACATGTTCAAACATCGTCATATATGTATAATAGAAATATAGCAGTAATAATTAAGTGTAAACGCTAAATACAAATTCGAAAAGCCGCCATTTTCTTTCTAAAGTACAAGGAATAAAAAAGAAAAATAGCAACATAAAAAAAACTGGAATACAAATAAAGCTATTTCCCTTTAGATTGAGATGCTTCAACACAAATATCATAAATGTGGGTGGTTTATTTAAAGATTAATGATTGTTGGAGTGAGAAAGGGGAACGAAAATAAATATATTATCTAGGAGAAGACTAAATAAAAAGCGAAAACTTAATTACAAAAATGATAATAGAAATATACATAATATGAAGAATACGTTGAATAATAATGGGGAATGCAAAAATGACAAAAAACAAGTAAACTTGCAAAGTAGAGTATGAGTATGCAAAAACTGAATATGAATGTGTATATGTGAATATATGTGTGTGTAAATAGATAGATAGATAGATAGATAGATAGATAGATAGATAGATAGATAGATAGATAGATTAATGAACATTTTTGTGTACTTCCTATATACATCTGTATGATGCAGAAATATATATATACATATATATATACATATATATATACACACACGCTTATATATATTTTTATATATGTAAGTATGTAAGTACGTAAACGTATATATATATATATACATATGTATACATATATATATAGATAGAGATAGATAGATACATAGATACATAAATAGATAGATAGATAGATAGATAGATGCATACATACATACGTACATACATACATAGATACAAACATACAAACATACATAACATACATGCATACATACATACACACATAGGTACACTCAAACATACATACATGCGTACATATATGCATTCATACCATTTATTGACCAGTTTGTTCAAATATTGTATTATTCATTACAATTTATGTTTCATCAAAGACGTCGACAGCAAATTCAGCCCACCTAGCTACCAGTATTTGAAATACTCCGAGGTATAAATACACGTATGTATATATGGGAAATATTTTTGAGTATTTTTCTATGTATTTGTGCATGGTTTTTTTTTTTTATATATGCGTAGATATAGTACGTGTTTTATTTGTTTTTTTCTTTTTTGCTGTTATATATGTAATTATGCATGGTTATAAGTCGGAATGCCTGCATATTTATATTTATGTATGATGGATATCAAACAAATATTTTTCGTCTGTAATATGACTGTTTGCGCAAGCATCTTTATCATGATAATCGTCTTGATCTCCATCGTGTTCATCATGAACATTGTCTTATACATTATCACCATAATCATCAGAGTCAACTCCAAAGTAATGTTTTATATTCTAGAAGCAAGCGTCTGATATTCGATACGCTTAAAGTACGCAACCAAACTGTTATTGTTGCTAATTAGTTTCCTCTGGAAGGATTCGAATTACGTGCAATAGAATGTTTTTCTTTTTCTCAAGAATAGGCGCAGGAGTGGCTGTGTTGTAAGTAGCTTGCTTACCAACCACATGGTTCCGAGTTCAGTCCCACTGCGTGGTAACTTGGGCAAGTGTCTCCTACTACAGCTTCAGGCCGACCAAAGCCTTGTGAGTAGATTTGGTAGACGGAAACTGAAAGAAGCCCATCGTATATGAGTGTGTGTGTGTGTGTGTGTCTGTGTGTCTGTGTTTGTCCCCCCAACATCGCTTGACAACCGATGCTGGTATGTTTACGTTACCGTAACTTAGTAGTTCGTCAAAAGAAACCGATAGAATAAGAACAAGGCTTACAAAGAATAAGTCCTGGGGTCGATTTGCTCGACTAAAGCATAGCCGCAGTCAAATGACTGAAACAAGTAAAAGAGTATAGCGTAAGAGTAATAATATAACACGCCTTCTATTCAAAAATTGGAAACCGTGATCGCGAGAACGTTAGTAGTTTCACATAATGATTACGTGAATGCGGGCAGGATACGCCTTCACATAATCATTTAACCAGGGTGTAGATGTACCAGTTCATGTATGTGTATGTGCGTGTATGCTAGTAAACATGGTTATATATTTACATGCATATATACACGCAGGCAAGTAGAAACATATGTTGCGGAGATAAAGAACGAAGGCAAAAGGAACGACTACACAGTAGGAACAAGTTGGAACAACCACTTTATGACATTTGGTGAATGAGATAGTTTGATGCTGCTGTCCTCATCTATATTTCCTGTCGTGTGTTACGCTCATCTAGAATCCAGCCAGCCAGCCGTCTGCATTTTATTACCAAATTATGTATGTATGTTATGAATCAGTTTCATTTCTGTATTTCTTGTCCATAGAGAAAGAGCCGGACTCTAACATAGATTCAAGGCTCCTTCATTGGAACTTTTATCAACATCATCTAGGTATATGTGCATATGTGTGTGTGTGTGTGCAGTATTTGGTGTTAGCGTATGCGCAGATTTGTATGTTTGTTTTATGGATGCGTTTTTATGTCTAGATGCATGCATATGTATTTATGTGCTAAATTTTTGGAAAGTTTTACATATCTTTACAGTTCCATTGAAGGCTTGAATTTGTAGTCTTCTAATCAGCCTTTTTCTTTCAGGTTTTGAGAACCCTCATTTTTCCAGGTTTTTGTTGAGGCAGTTCGTTATGTATGTATGTATGTATGTATGTATGTATGTATGTATGAATTTCATGTATGTATGTATGTATGTATATTATTAGAAGTTTTGTGCATGCATACATGTAAAGCAGGTTCAAATTTATATCATCTTCAGAAGTGACAGGGTGGATATCTGACAGACTCGTAAGAGCTTTGCTGTATTTGTGCCCAGTGTTGACAATCTGAGTCAAAACCCCAAAACCAACGTTGTAAAGAGACGCGATTCACTTTCTGATGTCACTAAAATTAAGTACCAGCTCATTCACCCTGCAAAATTCTATCATTGCCCGTACATGAGAAGCCATTATCTTCAGAAATAACTAGAAGCTGAAATACAGCTACAATTCAAATTATCGTTTTGGGGGAATCTTTAATTCTTCATACGAAATTGAGAAGAGGAGACTACGATTATATAATATTAGAAATATTATCGCAGTTTATTATTTTTTTTTTTAAAGTAGAAGTTTTAAAAATAGGTTGTTCTTGAAGAAATACCTTAATTGGTTCCAAAGATAATAACGATCGATTTTGCGTTGTGTAATAGTAGAATGGTAATTTTAAGAGATGCCCTCATTTTTTCAAGTGATTAACATTCTCAAAATTAGAATACCAGGATTTACACACACATATGCTCATAAAGAAATCACACTAACATACCCATACACATACAGACACAAACACACACAACTATATACACATGCATATATGTGTTAGATAGGAATGTTTATATAGTAGTATATATGTAAATATACATACATACATATAGAGTAGGATCCATTTATACAGATAGATAGATAGATAGATAGATTGATGAAAATATATCTAGCATCACGTACAAGAAAAAAATACAAACAGCACAAGTATTAGTTTCTCGTGAAAGAAATATTTAAAATCCTTAACGTTTCTGACAACATCTCTTCATCAAGAAGACAGAAAGAGAAAAGAGAATGAAATTATAAATCGATAAAAGTATGTATGTTTGTACGTATGTATGTATGTATGCATGTATGAAGGTATGTACATATGTATGTGCAGATTTGAATGTTTTATTCATGTATTCTCATGTATATAGTTGCATATCTAGAAAGCTCATATAGGTTTAAATGATAAACTTCTGAAACGTTTTACAGATTTGTACAGTTCAAGGGAACTAGCCTTGTCCTTTCTAATTTTGAGAAGCCTAATTTCCCAGGATTTGTATTTAGGTCGTGTGTTACATATACCAACGTACGTGTGCTTTTGTGTGTGTATACGCACCATCATATTTATATATATATATATATATATATATATACGAGCATAACTTTAGGATCAGACATATCCGTATACATTTATAAACGTACGTTTTCATTTACCTACTTATTTATCTATATACACGCGCGCACACACTCACATATATATATTTATGTATATGTGCGTATATATATATATATA
>NC_068999.1:9212815-9214650 GCF_001194135.2 Octopus bimaculoides | reverse complement strand
ATATATATATATATATATATATACATATATATATGTACATCTCCATATATCCATATATATATATGTATATATATAGATGAATATATATATGTGTGTAATTATACATGAATATATTTACATATTTATATATATATATGTATATATATATATATATATATATGTGTGTGTGCGTGTGTGTGTGTGTGTTTATATGTACATTTATATATGCATGGTTATATAGGTTGTGTATGTGTATATGCATGTATATGTATTTATATATGCATACATATATACATGTATATGTGCATAAATGTATAGGCATAAATATTTGCTTATATGTATGCATGTATGTATGTATACATATACATATACATATATATATATATATATATATATATATATATATATATATATATATATATAACCATACACATACACACAAAAATATATACACGTATGTGCATAAGTGTGTGTGAGAATAATTTATATTTCTATCTGCACGTTTTAGGGAAACAACAAGAAATGTGGTGTGTTCATGTGTATCCATTTATGAGTGTATTTCCACAGAATTCTAAAATCATATGTTTATAAACCTTCCTGCAGTTCAAACATCGTATACACACCAGAAATAAAACAGGCGATTTATTTAAAAGAAATATTTCGTAACATTTTAATAATTTTAAAACGAATAAAATTACGAATGATATTTGATATAAATATCTATAATTTACATAATTCAACTCACTTTGTCTGTATATTTTTTCTAAATTAGGCCTTATTGCTCTATCTTTAGTTTTAAGTGAAAAGTCATATTAACATTTTAGAGATGTTTAAAATTGCCATGTGAATTTCAATACAGGAAAAGGGCGATTACAACAACGAATCTAATATCTTCTTAAATATAACCTCTTCTACAAGAGGGAAAGAAATATTTTGTTGTGTATATAAATTGCAGCTGAAAATTGCTGACGTGAATTTTGTAGCTTCTACGTATATCTTGGTATTTCTGCTAAAATTTATCGAATAATTTACGGTTTTAAGCAATATATATTTTTTTCTTTGTCTTGCATAATTTTGTATATTATTGCTGCCTGCATGGCTGCGTGACTAAGAAGCTCGCTTTGCTAATCTGTGGTTTTGTGTTCGGTTCCTACTGTGCGGAACGTTCAGCATGGGTAATATTTCTGCTATTGTCCCAGGTCGATTAATTCTCTGTAATTGAATTTGGTTGGCGGAAACTGAGCGGTAACCCGTCTCGTATATACACACACACACACACACACACACGCACACATGCAGGCACACAAACGCACGGACACACACACATGCACACACACACACACACGCACGCACACACACGTCTCCGTGTGTGTACGTCCGCGCCTGATTCTTTATGTTTGTCCGCCCCAACACTTCACAAGCGGTCATTGACAGTTTCCTTACTAACGTTCAGTGCCAGATCAGTTTCGTTTGAGGAGCCATATACTCAAAAGGATTCCAGCTGTTATTTTCTGCATGTTTCCAGATATTGCTTCATAAAATGATACATTGCCAAACATATATCTGTTGCTATTATCGTTCTTCATACACGTAAGTAAAACCTGGCAGATGAAACCTAGAAAATAATCCTTTCCGTCTATAACCACGCAGTTGGATTGAACCCGGAACTCTGTGGCGTTCATGCAAGCTTGTTACCAAGAGGCCACGCATGTGTGTGTGTGGGGGGGTGCAAAATGCCTAGTAACGGATTCGATCCTTGAACTACGTGGTAGTGAACCACTCTACTACACAGGTTTGACTCTGCACACATGTACATATGTATAAATACATGTATATATATATATATATATATATAT
>NC_068999.1:9209103-9211216 GCF_001194135.2 Octopus bimaculoides | reverse complement strand
ATATATATATATATATATATATATATATTTATTTATATACACATATATACATACATTGCTTAATGTACTCAGTATATCGTTGTGAGCTAATAATGGTTTCGTACATTGAAGATGTTATGTGAAAAAAAAAAAGACAAAAAGGAAAAACAAGAGAATTAGAGTTATGCCCGCTCTGACCAAATTCGAAAGTCGAGATTGTATACAATCATTGGAAGGTATCTAAAGTCTTCGGTACAACTGCTGAATCCAAAGACGTTGATGTTTCTTTTGGCGAATTGTCGTACACCGTTCTTTCGACCCACCCACTTTTTAAATCCAGCTTCATCTGCTCTTTTCTCGTGATTTCTCATGTATTGTACTGGTTTTTAACTTGTGTACGCCATGTGGTCAGAGCTTGTCCATTACTTGGAGACTCTAGGCAGGTTTTAAAACATGCTCAGATAATATGTTCGCATTTCGTCTGTTTTTACATTCTGAGTTCAAATTCTGCCGAGTTCGACTCTGCCTTTCATCATTTCGGCATCGATAAAATAAACACCAGTTGAGAACTGGGGTCCATGTGATTGACTTATCTCTCTCAGGAAATTGCTGGCTTCGTCCCAAATATATATGTATGTATGCATGTATGTATGTATATATGGGAGAATTAACGAAAAAACAACAGACGAATTCAGGTGGTGTAAACAACAAGTGGATGTATTAGTATAACGCTCGGGAATAGAGAATCTCTTTAACGTTTCTAGCCTACGCTCTTCAACACAAAGGAAAACAGAAAGAAACAAGATATATATCTTGTTTCTTTCTGTGTAGTACTAATTTTATGTAATTTAAGTTGCATCGAAAATCCCTTTTTTCCTGAACGAGAAAACGGCCGTTTTCTATTTGGAAAGTGAAATGAGAGTATATAGACAGAAGTACCTAAATACTTGCCCCAATACTTATGCGCACGAATACTTATACGCATGATAACACATTTGTAGACACATCTACTTTTATGCGTAAATACACATGTTATTCAACCAATGTTCTTTACACGTGTAATTCAAAATATACGATGTGGGGTTGCTGAAAATTTTGTGGCTTTGAGGGTATCACGAAAGGCCTGTGTGGAGGCCCCACATTCCGAGAACTTTTACGGGGCTTAGAAAAAACCGACGGAACACTGCAAGCGCGAGAATCTGAGACGGGAATATGTTGAATAAAATCATAATTAATTGATACTCCTGTATTTTCTTTTACCCAAAGCCAGGGACTTTGCAGCACCCCCTGGTATACATATATATATGGGAGGGGGTGACTCTGTGTGTATGTATGTAGACACACGCACACACACTCACTCACACATACGCGCGTGCTGACTTCCATACATGCATATAAATTTACACGTATACACCTATGCATCTGTGAATTCATTCAACTCTCCACGTATTCGTCCCACAATATCCATCAATATATCCATCAGTTAATCCATCCGTCTCTCTATTCCATCCAATTAGCTCCGTAAGCAGATATATCTGCATTGCATCCATCCATACATCCATGCACTCGTACGTGCACGGATCGCTACACAGCCAGTCAGACAACATTCGTTAATGTGAGAAAAAATGGTAGAGGAATGGAAGACTTTTGCTAATAAAAACCATGGATCTATTGGATGGATATTAAAAGGATGAATGATAGAAATTGGTTGAAAGAAGGAGAGAGGGAGAAAAAGAAAGATAGAACGAAAGAAAGAAAGAAAGGGAGAAAGAGTGGTGAAGAAATATATATATATACACATACATATTTATGTATGTATGTATGTTTTACATGCCTAGGAGGGACGCATCATTCTAATTTAATCACAAATGAATAAGATCCGAAAATAACACATCTTTACATCTCAAATACTCGCTTATTGAAAATAAAAACAAGTTTGCCTGTTGGACGGCATTGGGAAGGTACTTCAAGGAGTAATAAGCAGATATATAGTATATATATATATATATATATATATATATATATCATATATATATATATGCATATATATATATACACATATATCTATATACGCATATATATATGTAATAAAATATATACACACATATATGCATGTATATATATATACATATAG